>NC_079910.1:19388676-19463236 GCF_024868665.1 Triplophysa rosa
TGCACATTTATTACATGTTAAAAGCTGTAGTGTGGACCATTATTAGTATTTTGACAAAATAGCTGGCTAAATCAAGTTTAAAACAGTATCAAATCTTACTTTACTCAGTTGTTTGGAAAAGATGAAATACTGCAAGACCAGTGGCACTTGAATGAGCTGTAAGCTGCAAAATAACACACACACCACAGAACACACGCGCGCGCACACACACACGCACACACACACACACACACGCACAGTATTTTAAGATTTAATATATGAAAATTATCTGAAACAACATTACATGGGGAGGTGGAGAATATATGTCAAAATATTAGCAAAAGACTCAAACTATACTAGAAGTTCAGTGTAAAAAAAACAGGTAACGTTAACGTTAGGCCTAACATCAGTTTATCTCGCCTGCTATTTTACTGGAAAGGGGAGAAAACATGCGCTCAGGATTGGATTAAAATCCGATTGAATCACCCCACCTCCTAGAGAGATAAAGACATTCCGTCCAAAAAGCTTTTACTCAAAAAGTTATTTACCAAATTAATTTTACTCAACGCTAATGACAATGTGCTGAAACTTGGCTTGCAAGAATCACTTCAGAATTAAAAACATCAAGCAAAGCAATCAACAGTAATGTTACTGGCTACGTAACTGTACAAATAAAGCATATTTTAACTATTCTTACCGTGTTCCGTCCTCGCCGACCTGCCAGCTCCAGCGTTTCCACTGTGTGAGGAGATGGATTAGTGACTGTGACGGTTTAAAAAAGGCGCGTTCGGTCAGAGAATTCGCCCAGCGTCAGTTGCGAGTCCGCGAGTTGACAGTGCGTTGTGCGGAGGCGGGGCATATTCTGTGCGTGTGGCCGAATTGAATCTGAGAGTACAGCGGACCAGGCGACTTGAAGGCGGATCCGCCCCGAAGTCTATTGCTATCAGGGTGGGTAATGCTGACAGAAATGCCAAATGTAATCCCCCCCCCATTTTTATCAGAGAATAAGGCAGAATATATATATTATCATTTACATACTGTAATAAATGTGTGTGTCTCTAATTAACGCAGTCTCGTATATTTGTATGTATGACCACCAGAGCCGTCTTTTGGGCGGGGCTCCGCCCTCTAGGGAGCCCCGCGGCAAGGGAAATATTTAAAAAGATTAATTGAAAAACAATTTAAACATCTTTTAGTTGATTTATTTTTATTTTGTGTAGTAGGAGTTTATTCTAAATAATGGCAATGTAAGGTGTTCGACCCTGACGTGTGTATAGCCTACTGTGTTGACAATGAGTTTCAAATGTGTCTGGTCCTTCACAGAAACGACTGAGAATTATGTTCCCACAGCAACTGATTGCGCGTTTGCATTGAACGCGCGTCTTCTGTATGAAAAGTATAAGTGTAACGGCTCGTATCTGCGTTGTGTGAAATACTTGCGACAACCAACACCATTTCGCGCCTTGGGGGAATCATTTAATTCTGTTAAAACATTCAAATGAGGTGATCAGTTTCACAGCATTTTTACACGACGTCCCACCACAACCACTCTCTTGACTGGCGCGAAGAATATTAATCTTAACTTTTTCAAGAGTGAGTATATAACACAGTTTGTAAAATGTAGTAAACAAAATAGTAGAACATGTACCTGTTAACACATTCAAATGAGGTGATCAGTTTCACAGCATTTTTACACGACGTCCTGCAATGACGGGTGCACATTAACCATTACAATTTCATTTGGCAACAAGAAAGAAGAAAAAGACATCAAAATATAAAAAGAGCAACAAAAGAAATACATTTTTCGAGAGCACTCACCCACCACAACCACTCTCTTGACTGGCGAGAATATTAATGACTAAACCGGAAAGAGTTTCCAACATGCCGCCAGCCAATGAACAGAGAGTGCAGGTCTATTTTACTTAAAGGGCCATATGTATATAATAACCAAAAGCAAGTGAAAGCACCTTTATAAGAAAAGCGTGCCAGTGGCTGTTTTTTTTTAATCCGGGCTGTTCTGTTCCG
Organism: Triplophysa rosa; assembly: GCF_024868665.1. NCBI lineage: Eukaryota > Metazoa > Chordata > Actinopteri > Cypriniformes > Nemacheilidae > Triplophysa > Triplophysa rosa. The sequence goes on from NC_079910.1 coordinate 19,390,681, forward strand.
TGGGATAATGATTCAGGCTGTATTTCATTTTCACTGGCAATTGGGAGCACCGGGAAATCCCGATGACCTTGCTTGGACCCTGATTTGGCTTGGAAGAGCACCGCAACCAACAATGCAAGTTCGAGTTACGGGTTATGTTCGTGGTGGAGGTCACGAAAGATTTTTCCTATTGAAATACATTAGATGGAAATTCGTGGTGAGTGACACGAAAAAAGAGGGAAATTCGTGTCCACCAACACGAACCAATAGATTAAATTTCGTGACTATATCACGAACTGCCGTGAGACTGGGTTGTAAATGAACATCTTGCATTTAAACTTATGGGGCTTACAGATTCATACAAAATGTTAAATAGTCTACTTGTATAAAATTGCGTATTAAGTCGCTTTAAGTTTGGTGTTTGTGGCTCACTGAAACGTTAACGTTTTTTGAGCTTCACTTTTAACATGCCGCCCACAATAAAAACAATGAAAATTCAATATTGTGGATATTTTTGTTATGTTTTTATTATAGGAAAAATCTGTACGTTGTATTCCTGCAGGGGGCGCTTAAAGGCTCAGAATGCAGAATTCTATTAAGCTGCATATTCAGATCTCATGTTTTCAATGGTAAACGTGTACTCGATTAAATATCTGAACTCAGAGGATTGATACCTAACATACAACCAACCCAGAATAAATATTAATGATGTATAACGGCATTTAAAAATAATGTGAATGGAGAAAAAGAACAGGTGAAGTTACAAAATATAAACATGAATAGGCTACTAGCGAAGTAAAATTACAACGATAAGTAGAATAAGACAAGTATAATGTACACCCATCATAATTGATTAAAAGGCCATGAAGCCCATCTTTCTCCAAAGTTGTTGAACTTAACATACATAAGTAATATTAAAAATATTTTTTAGCATAGGATTTTTATTCTTGTAATTCCCATGTAATATTGCTCACAATCCCTAACCCATTTTAGCCCAAAGATGTTTAGGCATATTAATGGTCATAATAAACCCAGAAATTGTCCCAGTTTGTCTAAATGATTAAACACATACATTAAGCAAAAAAGAATACCAAAATTCAGTGAGACATGGCTCGTGTCTGAACAGAATGGGTCTTTATTCAGGAAACGAAAGAAAAAGATTGTAATCAACACCCCATTTAAATACAAAATAAAGAACAACATGATATTCAGTTTGCATATCAAAGAGCCATTCAGTAATAATTACAGTCTGAACACTTCATAAACCACTTGTGTGAATCTCTACACAAACTTGATTTAGAAACTAGAACATTACCAATATTACAAAGATTTTAGCTTTAAAAATAATTCAAATTGAAATCATATTTTAGCAGTTAGCATCATAAAATTATATATTCATATCTTTCCACATAAAAATAGCCTACAAAATAATATTAATGACATATAATATGAAAAATTATCCCAAATATTTTGCTACCATTAGTGTAAAATAAAAAACAAAAACAAACAAAAAAGAAATAGAAATATGCATGAAAAAGTTTCTCCTTTTGTTAGCAAAACACTATCCAAAATAACTACAATCATTTACATCAGTACAAAGATATCTGGATTTAAAAATAGTTGCAATGAAAACAAGGGGTTTCATCTTTTCTGACAGTAAAAAATGACACTGTGAATCAGAAATTTGCAAAATATGCAATGAAAAAAATAAATCTGCATTAAAAAGGTATACACTGCAAATCTCACTTTTTTTATACAAACATTAGAAACAGTATTGCACGTCACAACACAGATTCGAGGTTAGTAAGCCTTTCAAAATGTGTTATATTCAAGTTTCTGAGTATCAGTGAGGGGAGGGCTGATACCCCTCCATCTAACCGGGGAGAGTCTCAAGTGTTTCCCATGAACATAGTAGAACCCTCAATGTTTCCTTGCTTCAAATAAAATACACGACCAACTTAAATAGTAGCCAAATCCATGTGTGCTAAGCAATAATACATAAATAGATTCACATACGCATAACTAAACGGATGTTTCGAGAAACAAAGGGTTTTACGTCTTCCAGCGTGATGCCGCGTGTGAACGTAACCATAAATACGTGGGCAAATAAAGTGAGCATTGGAGATCTACGGAAATAGAAAAATACAATTTAAATCAAATAGTTATCTGTCTACAAAAATAGTCAAACAAATACGATTTTTTAAAATGACGACAGCAAAAATACACACACGCACATACCAAGCAACAGTGTTGAACACGCAAAACAGAACAGAGTACTTGTCGCAAACAAGGAAAGACAGGTGTTGTTGACAGCGTGGCGGCCATTTTGTTTAGAACAAGGCCACCACGTGACAATTTTCCCATGTGATGGAACAACAATTCACATATTTCACGTGTTGACGCGTTAAAAAGTTCCCCAAAAACACCTTTGCTACTTATTCAGAGTACACAGTTTAAATCGAATCTGGGTCCAGCGTCTTACATAAGACATCAAATAAGTTACTATGTAAAAATAAAGATATTTAAATTATCCAATAGACTTAAAACAGGTGATAATTATTCAAGAATTAAAATAGTATACAAAAAACGTGATGTGATACAAAATAAGAAACTATTTTGCACTTGAGTCAAAACCAGGAGGAACTGGTTTTCCCAGTGGAGAAAAGAGAGGAGAGAGACATTGAAAAGGTAGTGCATCACATGTCCTACAAAGTGATTAGAGATTCCAAAGTCTGGGAAAAGGCGACACGTCAACAAATAAATACATTACTTAAAAATACACATACGTAATAAATAAAACATACAATCTCAGCTCACTGTCGACACTTGAAAGGTTAAATCACACATACGAACTAGTAGACAGTACGACAGGGCACTGAATTCTTCACCAAACCCAAGAACACGAGGATATACAGAGTGCAAAAAAGAACAAGAGAGAGAGAGACAGCAGATAGACGGATAGAAAGAGCAATACAGTACCAAACAGCTGGTTTTAGGACCAGCGACCATTGCTTCTGTAGAGATTGTCCATAAGACTGCTCAAACACAGAGAATCACCTGATAACTCTGAAAACCAAAATAATCTCAATATGAATGCTACGCAACAAAAATATCCTACGAAGACCTGCCGATGGAGTTCCTCTCTTCTCTCCTTTCTCCCTTCACGTCTGTATTTACTGATCTTTTGTTGTCCAGATAATACGTAATCTACACAGACGATGAACGCAATTACGATTCCTTCTGCGCAAATGTATATGTCTACACGACCTAGATCAGACATACTACTGACAACGATAGCGCAGACGGGTTCCTATCCTGCGACGGGTCACGTCACTTAAGTTGACTATCATAATAAGAGGGGTGGGAAGGGGGATTCAGGGATGTTCAGGGGTAAATGTCGAGAGGGTTCTTGCGATCCTCTAGATCCAAGAGCTTAAATCGAACTGAAACCTCAATTCGTAACTAGACTCACACGGCACAAAGACGAGACACAAAAACCACAGGACAGCACACCGTCTCTTGACTACTTATCAAGTTACAAAATGGCAGAACTCACTACTCTAAAAACTAATGTCACTTCTCTCGTAATAAGTTTGTAAATGGATTCATCACAACAATGCATGCAGAGGTTCGTTACGGGTAATTTTACACATTTTTTTTACCATCTTTCGTTATTATTGATTATCTTATATCTAAGAGTCTGACCTTTTCGCCTCATGCTACATTAAATTCCTCTGTTTGTCGTTAATATGCATCGTGTTTAGTTTGATCTGTTTTTTTTCTTTCGTATATGTGCTGGTAACCTTTACACTGCATGCAAATGATGTACAGCCACAAACATGCACATAGGTTTTCACATTCTGTGTTTCCATGGCAACAGGTCGGCCATGCTTTTGTGAGAGGAACACACTGCATTTCTGCCTATGACATCATCATTGACATCACAATGGCATTACATAGAACACCTACGCTATCTACTCATGTATATCCTATATAGCAGCAAAGCTTCTTCTATAGCTTGTGATTAAATTGCAAGAGTAGAGCAATAACAAGCCAGATTAATATTCTGAGGTATTATCTTTTTTGCCAGTAAAAAATGGAAAGTCTCTGTAATTATTAGCCAATCATTCCTATTCCTGCTAACAGCACGTGGGAACATGGGGGAAGGGGAAATTGTATCGTTTTTGTTTTATACCGCGGCAGAAACGTCTCATTTTCAGGCCGCGCATTTTGCTACCTTTGGTTCGAAATCCAGGGCCGGCATCAGAAACGACGTCATCAAGGGTTTTCCAGAGACAATTGCGCACTTTGCCCACTAGGAGGGGATTTAGCAGCAGACGAACACAGACTGACCAAACCAACGAACGAAACAAACAGGCTGCCCCCCCAAGCGAAAACATTCTCGTTTCTACTTTTTAAATCTCACATATAAAAATAATTTGAAAAACTACAAAAAATCAATCTCTTTTTTCGTAATCTCCTTTTTAAAAAACACGAAAGTACCACAAAAACTCTGTTCTGAGCCTGAGATGTGCAGGGAGGGGGAGAAAGAAGTGGTTTGGTGAAATAAACTGAGGCTTGTAGTGTTTCTGGCTGCTACAAAAGATAAAGATATATTTATATATTTATAGTCATATATATTCTCTATATACTGTATATGGTTACGTAACTCTATACTGACAGCTTGAATTCAGGGGTCAAACAAAGCATCTTTTTTCCCCGCTGCAGACGTGTGGTTTCGGCTTCGTCTCGCATGCTACCGCTCTCCCAGAATTTCCGTCTTTAGTTCCAGCGGAAGTGGATCTGGCGGGGACGGTCGGCTCCTTCTTTCACGAGCGGCTTGTGGAACTCCCGGCCAGCGCGGGAGTGGATGTTTGCCCAGCAGAACTCGCAGTAATACTGCAGACAGGTGACGTTGGCGCAAAAGAACGGAGCAAACTTCCCTCCGCATCGCGCTCCCTGACACTCATCGCACAGCTGGTCGTCTAAGACGTACGGCTTCACCTCCACCTGTGTCGCGCATATGAAAATTTTTTAAAATGATTCATTGTACATTTTCCGTTACTTTTGTAACAGTTTTGTTTTTCTTAAGTGCAGTTAAGTCAATTTCACAACATAACCTATGAGTTCGGTTACCCGTTTGTCAATGTCGCCATGTTGCAGCTGGACGAATCGAGCGCTGATGGCAGCGATGTAGCTCTGCTGATTGGAGAAGGCCACACGCCCCGCCCCCTTCGGGTACTTCAGTTCCGGATCGGTGTCAATACCCGCATAACAAACTCCACCATACAAGCGGTCCATTATCATTGCTAGCTCCACTTGAGAGAGCGAGACACAACAACACAAATGAAAGTCTGTTTCCTCAAATACAAAACCTTTAGACATTTTGTGTATCTGCATCTCTTTATGATGCTGTCCGGTTATCAGTTCGAAGTACCTGCTCTAAGTGGGCGTGGTACTCCTCCCACAAAGATGGTCTTGCGAGGGTCCAGTGGCTGAGAGCCGTCCATCACGAAATCGCTGTCACTTAGGTTCCATGGACGAATTTGGACCTAAAACATCGCACACATATCCACTATGTAATCGCAGAGTGTACATAACACAAACAGAAGCGCAGAGTACTTCGTTTTGCCTCTTTCACAGCGGAATGGTCAGTGATAATGTGCATATAAATGCTTGTGTCTGAACTCACAGGCTTGTCTTTAATGGTGGGGCTGGACACACACAGGTAGAGCTTTCCGTCCTCTTCCAGACAGGCTTCGATCAGGGCCTGCACCGAGCTCTCCTCTTGGAACAGGAGGAAGGCGTAACCTAGACAACACCACAACACAGCAAATCAGCACGAGGATAGAAGGCAGTAACTAGGACAACCAAAAGCTTTGCGCAACATATGGTGCTTACTAGATATAGTAAAAGATAAAATTATGTATTAGAAAAATACAATAATTGTGTATTTTGTCATTTGATAATCATATATAATTTAATATAATTTATTTATTATTTTTACACTATTAGTGTATGTAGCTGCCACAGACAGACCATGTGTTTTAACATGCTCATCTTCATGAATTACCTTTAGGAGGAAAGTAAGACTTGCTCTCTGCTTTGTGTGGCCAATCAACAACCAGGTGACCAAAGCGCCGGAAACTGCTTGTGATTTCATCTGCATAAAATGTAAGAAAGTTCAAGAAATTTCATACAGCACACATATCCACACCGAGCAACCAGCACATTTCACTTGTATTATGTGACTGAAAAGCATGCAGAAGTTTATATTTCTGTTCAGATGATATTTCTGAGCTACTGCAATATTAACATTTGTTGATTAAACAAACTCTCTGTGAAATCAGATACTAGTAACACATTAGCTGTGCCCCAATTCAGAGGCTTCATCCTCAGAAGGCTCCTTGCCAAGACTGAATGGGCCCTATTTTAACGATCTAAGCACATGGTCTAAAGCGCAAGGTGCAAGAGCACTTAGGGTGTGTCCGAATCCACTTTTGCTAGTTTAAGAACGGGGAAAACGGTCAGCGCGCCAGGCACGTGGTCTAAAAGGGTTGTCCCTATTCTCTTAATGAGTCATGGGTGTGTTTTGGGCAAAGTGTGCAGTAACCCAATCAGAGTCTTATCTCCCATTCCCTTTAAGAGCCAGTTGCTCTCGCGCCATGGCGGATTCGCTATTTACACGGCGGAATTTGCAAGAGCAAAGACTGGATGCTTCTCCAGAGAGGAAACGCGTCTGCTCGTGCGTGAGGTTAAAGCGCACGAGCAGACCATCTACAGGACAAGTCAGATTTTTTAACTTTATGTACACAATAATAATCTTTTACATTGTAATCCATTTATTTTTAATATTTGGCTTGTTTGTGTACTGCTGCGCGTTCCTCTGTGTGTAATAAGCAGAATGTACGTGTGCTGTGCACCCGCCTATAGTCGCATATTACTAACAAGCTCTTTAAATAACAAAAAAATATATTGCGCCGTTGACTTTAGACCAGGTTTCAGTCGGTCAATGGCACAGTCTATTTCAGTTGCCTCAAATAGCAATGCGCCAACAATGCGCCCGAACACACATCGTTTTCAGACCAGCACACGCCCATGGGCGCACAAATGGAGGCAAATGCATTTGCTATTTGAACAACATGGCGCAGGACGTGAAAATGAAAACTGCGTCGAGCTGAAACTAGCAAAAAACACTTGCGTCGCGCCTGGCGCCACATTGCAGCAAGTATGTGATAGAGCCCAATGTGTCACAGCAGCGCGACTGAAGGCTACACGGCCTGGATATTTTTCAAAATAAACATTTAAATCTTTAGTTTAATGAAGTTCAACTATGTAATCCACAGAAAGGGTCCCTGTCGGTGTTTTAATATTATATATAACATTGTATTCTGTATATTTCTAAGGTTGGTTAATTTGATCAGGTGTTGGGCAGTTTAATCTACAGCAATGCATCATATTCTCTAAATAAAATTAAAATTTCTGGCTCCATATTTGTTTTAGAAACTCAGAAATGTCGCTGCTGTGACACAGAAGCAAGAGGTGACGCAACTATTCATTGAAATGAGACCGTCTCATTTCATTTCGCTTTGGAGGCTACATCCCTCGCCTTTGAAGTCCATGTTCTTCGAAGGGTCCAGCCTTTGAATTGGGATGCAGCTATTATATCAGTGGATATTCTGTATCATAGCAACCAAAACGTCTCAGCTGAAGAAACACTATCAAGCACTCACAGCTGGCGTTGTCAGAAGAGTGCCTGACGTTTCCAGCCACTTAAAAATGCTTCAGTGGATAAAGGGTCAATATCTGTTCAATATCCATTTTTGTATCATTGTATTAAGTTTAAACTAGATGTGCTCTGACTGACACGAAATCAACATTCCTCGATAGCGGCAGCCATTTTGTTGCTCAGTAAAGGCTTTAAGTTTCTCAGAGCTGTTATTGAATAACGTACAGAAGAAAGATTTCAGTGGCACCAGGGAAACAAACCGTAAATGTGTTTAAAAGTGATTACCCATCTCATAGTCAAACTGCTCATTAAAAACATACTGAGTACCAAGATCACCATTCAAGATTTGCACTATACAAGATTCTGAACTCAAGCTTTTTCACTTTTTTTCAAACTAACCTTCGTCGATGTCAGGCGGCAGACCACCCACAAACACTTTGCGGGAGAACCTCTCCATGCGTTCGCCGTTCTGATGGGGGTAACAGTGAGGAGACCCCAGAACACCTTGGTTGCCATGGCCGTCGTCAAGTAGACCGTCGTCAATGGGGAAGAGGGAGGAGCGTCCTGTTAAAAGATAAATGACAGGTGAGAACACACCCTTAGACATACATAAACACAAAAGACCATTTACACTCATATTAGCATCCGTCTTGGGTAATCTGATCAGAAGTGGCCAGTCAAAACAGATTGACATTGACACGTGTTTACGTGCACCTCAAATGCATCTCATTTCGATCAAATGCTAATTCATATAATTCTTTTCTTAACGTATTACCTTTTTTATTTATGTGATAACAGTTTATGTTAGTAGACGGTAATTCTGAAGTTGATTCTCAATTGGTTGATTTTAACGCTGCCCACTTGTGATGCATGTCAAAGTATGTGTGTATCTAGGACTGGAACACTGAACCAATTTCAAAAATCACATCTGCTCTCATTATACCAGACGTCATTCTTAAAATAACAACCTGATAACATGGTGTCGCTAATGACCAAGAAAGACAGAAGCACAGATTTTGAGTCTACAAAATGTAGAATACACACACAAACACTGTAGGCCTACACATACACACAGAATACTGCCATGCCAACACAGCTTGAACAAAGAATGTAGATTTTACCTCGTCGTCTCCCATAGCTCCTGGCTGCATGTGAACAAAAACAATACAGAAAACTATGAAACGACAAATGGAACGGATTTTACTTTCGTTATTGAGTGATTTCTAATCTCTTTCTCTCTCACAAACACACAAGCAAAAAGACTTTGGGCAAACTGTGCATTAAGTCAGTCATTTTTTGTGAGCTTAATGGGAATGCTGGTTTTAAATGGTTTTGGTTTGACTGCTTGAAGTCAACATGACACACTGTTCCCCAACTCATGTCACTTCCAAAATGTTCCCATGTACCAACAATATTCAGTGAGGTAAAAAAACTAGTAAATTTCTTAGTCAGCAAGACCACACTAATTGACCAACTTAACCAGCAAGACTATCTTGATAAACTACTGTATCATCACAAGAAAAACTACCTTGGTTGACTAGCATCACCAACTAAGACTTGCTGGAAAAGATCATGCATGACGTATTAAAATCATCGGAAAAGTGCATATCGCAACATAATGGTTTTCCAATGACATTGTCAAATAGTTTTTTATGTGCATGAATGATTAAACATGGCTGTTCACTGATGCTTTCTTTTCCAGGAAATAACGTGAAAATTGTCTGTTGGTTATATAATTTTCCATTTTTAAATACATTTTTTACATAATTTGAATACATTTTACAGCTTAATTGTGTTGCCTTTTTGTCATGCAACCCTGAGCTGAACCCCGAACTGACCAGTCTGGTCATTTCAGCCTGGTGAAGGTTTAGTATGAAATTGTGCTAAAGTTAATATTTTCTTGATGCTGAGCAACCTCTCCAACTATCAGTTCAAATGATCACGACTCTCACAGCACATGTTCCAATGGATCATCTGACCAACGTTACAGAATGCTCTTAAAATTCATGTATTTGAAACTAACACATGTCTCTCTCGTGACCCTAACTAGCTGCACAAACCAGTTAAACCCCACATAAGACGATGACCAATGTGTCCAAAACACTTGGATTGTCTGACATGAAAGAAAATGTTATTCCTTTCTTACACATTGATTCCATTAATACAAGTTCAAACCAATTTTGTTATTTGTTTTGAAAAGATTTTTATAGGTATGCACCGATGTATCGGCCACCGATATTAATCGGTTGATGTTGGATTAATTTAACACCATCGGCATATCGGCAATAGCAGGAAAAAGACAGAGGCAATGAGTTGCATGTCTGAATAATCCAAGGTTTTTCTCTAAGCAAAATAATTAAATAGCAACAGCACAGACTTTATCTTAGTTTATTAAAGAAATTTTCAATTTTAAGTGAAATATGAGTTAATGTTGTAAATAAAAGAAATATTGGATAGCAAAAATCACATTTGAAGATTGTCATTATGTGTCTTATTGTATTTTTATCTTAACTTGTGCCTCTCTTAAAATGTTAAATGGATCCAATTCATTAATTAATGCAGAAAAAAATTGCTATTGTAAAGTACAATGCAATTGACCTCTGTATCGGTTTTGGCCAAAAAAAATCCTATCGGTGCATCCCTAGTTATGTTGACTTGAGAAAGCCAACATACTCATGTTTCACTTATTTTTTATTGATGTTTTAACTCCTATCCAGTTCTCTTTTTATGTGGGCTAGTTAAATACTTTTCGAGCTACCAAAATCTGAAGACGGCCTGCCCTAAATTGAAATTTTGCGAGCCCTGCATTTGCTAAGATTTTGATCACGACCACAGCAACAATGGTGTGAGGCAAGTTCCACAGAAATACTTTTGACTAAAGGCCAGTTCACAACAAGAACGATAACTATTAAATATTAGCATCCACACAAACAGATGATAATGCTGCATTTTCACATTTGAAATGTGTGACACCTTTAAAGTCAAAATAGACTTTAATTGTCTGTCAATGGATAAAAAAATCCATCAAGTTATGTCAACGATAATGTTCATCTGTTTAATTTGTAGTAAGTTGTGGTGTATACTCTGCTATTCTCTTTATATCTATAGCTCATGGTGTTAAGGGGTTTGTTCAAATCCCCAACACTAAGATAATGCTTCAAAGTGAAAACAACACAGTGCTCAAACAATATTTCTTTTGACTCATTTTGTGTGATAGTGCGATCTACTATCATCTATTTATTCAATACAAGTGTTACTGAAAATATGGCACAAATGTGAAATTCACCACCCTATCTAGTTTCAGAGACCATAAACTAAATTGGGTAAAGTGAATCCAAGCCCAGTGAGAGTTTGCTCACGCTTGCTAAAAATGGAAAACTGGCAAACGTTGCGTCTGCATGAAGCAAGCTGATTAGTCGAGCCAGGATTGCTCAAACCAGATGAGTGTCAAATGCAAAATTGTGCAGCGTTTCAAAATGCTAAAACTGCATTGTGAACTTCATCCTCTTTAACTCAAATGTAGTTCTTGTCATGGGTGTTGATATAGCAATACAGGGCAATATAGTCCTACAGTTGTACTAAAATACCTTGACACTGATATTCATCACGCAGTAATAACAAATATTAACCTTAGCCAAGAGAAAGGATGTCACTTAAAGAATCTGCTTCAATTTTATAAAAGCTGTAAGTCTTTGCTATGGACCTATGCCTGTATCTCATAATTCTCTTGACTGGGAACAGTAACTGATTTCATTAAGTCAATTTTCCTCAACATTTCTGATTTCTCAGTTGTATATTGTTTATGGGCATGGTCTGGATTTTAGTATGTTACAGACAAGATGGAAACAGAAAAGCTCACTGTTATAATTACCATTGAACATGAGCAGGCCGTCAGCACCGGGGTGGGGACATCCCACACGGCCTAAACATGAGACAGAGAGAGATAGAGAGAGTGAAATTGATGACACAAGCAAATCATTGAATGTCAAACCTACCGACTCTAAAGCTAAAGCTACCGACTCTAAGGTCTCTTCAACGCATCTTCGCCTTAAAGCTCTCAAACTCTCAAGTCACAAGACAACGAAGAAACATTTCAAAATTTACTTGCAAAACAACGTCTATTAAAATGATTGCAATATATTTTAAATGTATAGATCACCAGCAAAAATGTTCGGCATGTGTTGCAAATATTCGAAACATGCCTTATCTCTAATGGGAAAATTTGCAGCTATGAGGATCAAAAGTAGCTGTGCCGTGAAACACACAGTCAAAGGTCTGACACACGTGAGCACATTTGTGACCCTGCACAACAAAACCAGTCACAACACATAATCTGAAAGCTGAATAAATAAACTTTCTATAGATATATGAGTTGTTAAAATAGGACAATATCTGGCTGAGATACAACCGTTTAAAACTCAGGAATCTGAGAGAGCAAAAAAATCAAAATATTGAGAAAATTGCCTTTGAAGTTGTTAATCAGGGGCACTGTGGCAGGCCATCCACTCACAAAAATAAAGTTTTTATATATTTAAGGTAGGAAATTTACAAAATATCTTCATGGAACATGATCTTCACTTAATATCCTAATGATTTTTGGCATAAAAGAAAAATCGATAATTTTGACCCACACAATGTATTTTTGTCTTTTACTAAAAATGTTCCCGTGCTACTTAAGACTGGTTTTGTGATCCAGGGTCACATTTGGTTCAAACTAGGGCGGCACGATTAATCGTATTTTAATTGTGATAACGACTTATGCTTCCCCACAACTAATTGAGCATAATCGTTGTGCTATTAATGTTTTAAAAGCAAGCACAAAACTCCCAAAATGGTCAGAAAATCATCGCTTATATTTTGCCACTTCACAAGAAATACACAAACATTTTTTCATTGCACTTCTACTATTTTAATACTTTTTTGCAAAACCCACAGACAAACATGAAGGGTGACCAATGATTTATAAACAAAAGAACAAGAAATCAAAAATGGAGTAGCAAAGTTTCATTCCAAAAGTCACAAAATGTTCATTTTTGTGGTGGAGCTTTTAGATGATTGATGCTTTGAAATACGGTGTTGAAGAAGTTCAATGGCAGCAGATTATAACATATTCACTGGCTGTAAAGTATAGGTCTAATAATCATACTGAAGTGAAATTCAAAACAAAAGTTCAGAACTGACAAAATAATCATGTTTAAAATTTTAACCATGATCGTGCAGACCTAGTTCAAACCAGTGGCTCTTATGTAGATTTTATTTAGGTACAAAATATACAACCAACACCAATCAAGCCAATAATCTATGTTATTCATCCCTAGCTAATGCACACTGTGACTGCATCAAAAACACAATCAATACACATTTATATCAATCTGTCCCAGATATATAGTTTGTATTTTGACTCGGTATGATTGGACTAAGTTCCTTCAGCATGTGGAACAGACCAGATATATCACAACTACGTCTGTGGTGAGTGAGATTTGTGTGAATCTGGGAGAAAACGCTGCTTTATTTATGTTTTGTATCCCAGCTTATACTAGCTCTTCCGGTTTCCCGTTTTGGGTATCAAATATTAACTACTGCCACCTGCTGGAACGGAAAATGATTCCTCTCGCACAGGCGTGGAACGAACGTGCTACTTGGCCGACGTGTTTCTACCATCGGCTTGGTGTGTCATGGCAATTTTGGACCCAGACGCAGTCAACGTCATCCAACCTCACAGTCTGCTTTTCGTCTGCGGTAGTTCGTTGCGTCGGCTTAGTGTGTACCTTACTTAACAGACACACAGAGAAACACATGCAGTCTCTCGCACACACACACACACCATCTGTTGTTCAATGAATAAACAGATGCATCAAGAGACACAATTGTACACAGCCTTCACAAGCTCCGGTGGGTCCTTCCTGCGGTGAAGCAACTTGCTTTTCATCTGTTTTCCGATCCCGTACAATAACACAAGACAACCCAGTATTGTGTGTGTGGTTCTCTGGTATCCGTGCCAAATGTTGAATATTTCAACACAGTGAAGTTGTTTTCAGTGTTTTGTTTTTGCTCATGGCAGCACATTCACTGATGCTGGCTGCCACAACTGCTCGTGATGACCCATTAACCCAGCAATCCTTTGCTTAGCAGGCTTCTGAGAAGTGGTTCGCTCAGCACACCTCCCACGATCTGTTCGATTAGGAGCATTATGGCATGATACCAAAGCTAACTGTGTCTACCGTACCCGTGGCTTAGCCACAGTTTAAACTCAAAAGGCCCATTCACACCAAAATCAATAACTAGCGATGCACCAAAATGAAAATTCAAAGTCGAAACCAAAAATTCAGTATGTAAAAAAGAATTGTTGTATAATTGTATAAATATTGGACTTAATTTCATTCATTTAATGAACATCAATTGACAAACTACAAACCAATATAAAAGTTTTATCGACAGTAGCACATCATAACTGGACAGAAAATATTTGAAAACAATACTAAATACTGTATGTTATTCTTCATTCAGTTATCTGTTATTCACTTCAAGTTGATTTTATGAACACTAGTTTTGAGATTTTCTTTAGAATTTTTGCTATGTTATTCTCCACATAGCAAGGTCCTTGTTTTTATTCAAAATCATGTGTTTATTAAATGATGTGTGTTCCTCAAACAGGATATATAAATGTTCCCACAAAACAACTGAAGTGAAGTGACCGTTGAATTATGCACAACTAAGCTGGTAAAATGTATTAACAAAATCCAATTTGATTTCGCATTGACTAAAAAAGGGGTCGGTGGAAGCCGCAGGGACGTCCCTCGCTTATTCTGTTCTGTCCTTTGGCTGTCACACACAGAGTGTCAGAGTGTGTCCTGCACTAAATATAGTCTGTACCCACACCCATCGCTCTCTCTCTGTCTCACTGCAGTTAGTGCCGCCCCATGTGTCTGGTCCATCTGCTCCAGCAGGCTGATCGAGAAGCTCGAGTGAGAGAGCGCAGTGCCCCACCCAGCACTCACACTTGCATCTCTGTCTTGCTGTGACACCACGAAAGGCCTCTCGACTGGGACTTTACCCAAATACAGATCAGCCGGAATGTTCTTTGGGTCCAACTAAAATGATGCAGGCCGTGCGTTACAGTGATTTTACCGGGATTGAGAGGTGCTGTTAAACCCGCAATGTGAAACATCATTTGCGATGACTTAACTATATTGCCCGGATATTGAATGAGAAAAAGAACGTTGGCCAGGACTAACTGTCCATCCAACATCTGGCTGGAGTGCAGTATAATGCACCAATGAAACACAGACAGTAAGACTATATTAAAAATATAGTAATGTCGTGTGGCATATTGGCCGGGATCAATCGTGCGGCGACCTGTGATGAATTCCCACAAAGATATTAATATTAACAAGATGCGCCAATGCAACGCTCAATATGGCCGCCCTAGCGAGGCTTTGCGCATGCATAGTATCTTAAGCAACATGAAAAATAATGTTTTTAAGCGCAATTTGATCATAGAAAACAAACGTTATAGTACAGTTTATGTCATTTTTAAATGTTGTTTTTAAATATGTCGTTTAATTGGGATTTTAGAAAAATCTGTATTCCCATTCACGTCTTGTTTGAATTACATAATAACATCCCGGAGGCGCGTTGAAAAGATGGCCGCCGAGTGGCACGACTTCCCTAAACGGACTTTGATTCCCATCTCAAGGGTCCTTTGCCTATCCAACTCCCCTGTCTCTACCCAATGCTTTCCGCTCTACTATCAGGTCCCGTTAAATCATAAAAAGCATATTGTTTTTAATAATATTATTTGTTACAGAAGCAAAATGCATAAAAGCTGGGTACTTTTGTACTATTGTGTAATGTGAATTACTTTAAGGCAGTCACAGGTGTGCATATATTTGCTCAGGTTTTAGCTCTAAAACGGTTTTATAAGCTCTTTTTGACACTTTGAAACATTTAGCCCAAACAAACATCGGCAGCACACACAGAAAACCCCAAATCGCAAGCTCTGCTTTATAAGCAATGAAGGCAGACCTTGTGTAAGTCATGATATCCAAAATATATTTACCAATGTTCATGCAGCAAACGCTTTAAAAGCCTTTTAATCTGGTTACCATGACAACAGTGCATCGAGCAGGAAACGGGTCTTACCCTTCAAAGGATCCTGCTCCGCCCTCATGATGTCAATCAGTGAACTCTCCAACGAATGCATGTTCAGACTGTCGTACATCCTGGAGCGATCCTGAGAAAGAAAGAATGACACGCTTATATTATGTGCATTACAGAAGAACACTAGTTACTCTCAAATAGACACTGCGGCCATCTTCATTCCAGAGGGAAAAAGTGTACGAATGTAGTCTGAAGTGGACTGGCACCCTTGAACATGATGAATCGCATTCTTTCCAAACTGGCCGCTCTGAGCAGGAATAGAGTCTGTTTGTGTTGGCCGCCAATGAACCAGTCACCCCTGAATCTCTGGAATACTGCGGCAGACCCTCTGGAATGTTGTTTGGAGAACTATGGTGTGTAGAATTAACCAGGCAGGAATGTACGTGCGGGACAGATTTGCATGCGTCGCATGTTTTCAGTCGGGTTGGTGAGAATATCCCTCTTCCCTCCTGTGTGCATTAAAGCAGCATCCAATCTCCTGTCATACCACCTGCCTAACAACATTCCGTGGATATCTGTGTCATTACCACAATGAGCCCAAGAAGGAATGTGAAGATAAACACAGCCATCCGCCAACCCTACAAGACCTGTGTGTGAACGTCAGAGGAAACACATGCCCTGTGCACAGCTGACACAAACATGGTGCACATACAATGGTCTCATTCTGTAGTCAATCGCATGACCTGCTAGTGTATGCCTGCAGTTCTTTCCACAGTTTTCTCAAAATTAACCCAAAGGAGTGATCAAATTAAGGATAGATACCCAAAGACAAAGACTTTTTAAGTTATTTCATTATTTATTCATGTGGTTCAAAACCTGTATATGACGTTCTATAATAATTTTATACTACCAACAAAATAATATTGAATATTTTCTAAATGTTCAGATCATTTCTAGCCCTGTAAGCTGTTTATTGCGAATAGCAGGTATTGCAGCATGTTAGTTTTTGCATATAAACTTAAATACTAGGGATGCTCCGATACCATTTTTTAACCAACATTTTTTTCTGGTACTCGCCGATACCGATGCCTGTATTTTTTTTGGTGAGGTGGCAATTTTCCAAGCACAATACACTGAAACTAATAACTCTGCCTCAAAACACATTATGAAAAAAGACACGTTTATGTGCTTGTCACAAACTTTCAAAGCACAATTTTCAGTCAGTTCTGTCAGGTATGTCACGTATATAAGTACGAGTACTAGAGCTTGGTATCGGGCCCGATACATCCCTATTAAATACAAATGTAAAATATAAAAAAGATCTAAATAAGGAAATATTTGTACATTAAAGAACATCTGAAATCAAAACTGAAACTCTCATGCACTGATGTTCATCTTCTTGTGAAATTTGAAATTTCTTCTGAAACTTGATTTCAGCATCTTTAATCACATTTTGAAATGAATTTTCCTTACTCCTGGTGTGCTAGTTTAACATATTTACATCCAGTCATGTCCCTAGACAATTCATAGACTATTTTCCTTGAAAAATGTTGTTTGCTGCTGTGTTCAACTTCAATGTAATTTAAGATACTCATTGGTCACAATGGTGAGTGCATACTGTACACATACACACACATATTTGTTTTTCTATTATGATGAGGATTTTCCATTAACTTCAATTATATTTATACTATTTTTATTCTGAGATAATATTCTCATGAGTTGACACCGTTGGCTGCTCCTACAACACCGGATGTTTCAGGTTTTACTTTTCTTGTGATGTCAATACAGCAAAACCTCATACACATTAAGCAATAGCACTAGGTTTTGTTGTAGGTGAATGAGCTACCATCACGCAATTTCATTCCAGCTTCCAGTTACGAACTACCCATTACCTATCCATAATAATAAAATAATAATCTTCATAATAATTCGAATAAGAACATTATTTAGGACTATGTATTGGTTCCTCTTTCACTGGCAAGCATGTTTATGATCAACATTAACCGAAAAACACACGACGCAGGAGCTCAACGATTAGACATGTCACAGCCATCTGCCTCCCACAGGTAAAGCAGGTTTTAAAGCCAAAGCTCATATCATTCCGGTGCTGTTCACAGTATCCAGTCCTATTCAGAGGCCATTTACTAAAGCTTACAGACGCAGCGAGGCTGGGAAGGTGCTAGCGACGCTAAATATAGCTTTAGCAACATCACCAAAAATAGAGTCTGAAAAGCAGCTCAGTTCCGAGTGAGGAACATGAGGCATGAAGACTCCTTCATGAGTCCTCTGTCATTCTTCCACTAATGTTAGGCTAGCAGTTTGCTAGTTAACGATTTGATATCTGCTAGTAATGTTTATAGTGGAATGTAACAAACACGTTTGGCTTTCTGTCCTTTTCTTTGGCTTTTCTGTTCTCAGATTTAGGAGTGATCCATCATACACTCATTAAAATAGTTTCAAAACTAATTCCAATGTAGCATATGTATAATGCTAACTGTATAAATATTGTCCGTCAAACACGAAATTATATAACAAATAACAAGTATAATGGCTGACCAGTACGTGAATGTGCACAGATAAACTAAGAAAAGTGAAAGTAACTTCTGATACACACGAAAACCTTATCTGTGTTTACTAAACGAATGAAGCCAAATGATAGGATCACTTTCTTTGATATCTCTTACCTCTAACTTTTGGTGACCGTGAAAACATGCTACCCTCATATTATCTGATCCACTACACTGTACCTGAAAATTACAGCACCCTGTTGAAAAAAACAGAATATGCTGGATTAGGTTTTGATGCTGGTTTGTGCTGGTTTAAAATGGCCATGTGCTGGTTCCTCACCAGCTTAAACCAGCTCAGGACCAGCTTAAACCAGCACATGACCAGCTTAAACCAGCACAAACCAGCATCAAAACATACCTAACCCACCATATGCCGTTTTTTTCAACATGGCGTTACTTATGAAAAAGTCATTTCCAGGGTTCATACGTTTTCTGGTTGCCACATATTTTGATCTCTCTATTTCTTTGTTTCTCATTCACTTTTCTCACATTTGAGTGTTATTATCCTTTTGGTTTTCTCTCGTCAAAACATGACGCATTACATCTGCGGTATACGCACACAAACACAGAGAAGAAATGAGAGGACAGGAGGAGAGGCGCGTGGAATGTGAGGAATTCCAAACGGCACCCTGTTTATGGAAATGAAACAATACCATAGATACTAGTAAAGTCTAGCCTGTTTCCTGACAAAGGAGAAAGTGATGAAGGCCAGGCCAAACTCGTCTCAATTGGCTGTGATGTGGCCAAGATGATCTGGTTCGAAATGAACTAAGAATTTGTGTAGAATCATCCTTAACATGCTTCGTATCAAACGATTGCTGTGCAAACGATTACCAACGTTTCGAAATACAACTAGCTCCTCAAAACACCTAACTAAACAAGCTCTAATCTATCAATCTTAAACTGCCTGCCAAAACATGTCTGGGTCATGTTTTACCCCAGAATAAAAAGGTATTATTATTATTTATAAAATATCAAATAATAAACACAAGAAGGGCATTTTATTTATGCATGTATAATGAGATTCACCCACATGGGTCAATATAGTTGTTGGCACACCTCACTTAAAACTACCCCACCTGGAAACCAGGCTGGATACACCCCTCCCCTCCTTCAAGTGCTGTAATAGGTAAATGAATTCTAACAGACAGGGTGTATCCAGATACACTGGTGATTCATTTGTGAATGGCCCGGCTATCTACAAAACAATGGGGCAACTTGGCAAAACCTGTGCCACACTCTCGCTGTCTCTACCTTTAGCATTATAATACATCATGAATTCATCTGTACTTTTAAATATACTCTGTTTTCTCTCAATTTTTTTCTCAAAATGTTTTTTTTATGAATTACGTTAGGCTGGGGAATATATTTAGGGCTACTGAAAGATTATAGTTTTGGTAGGGATCTTAAAAAATCACATTACTTTGTGGGCTTTACAAAAACGCAAAATAAACGCAATATTGACATTAGTCATTTTTGTCATTTTGATGTATGAATTTTTGTAATTTTCCACATTTTGAGACTTTTATTGTCCCGAATTAGTCTATAAGAAAACGCCCGATAATGAGTGTTGAGGACAGGTTCCATCAGGACGAAACCAGCAAAGCCCGTGGTGACCTCACTGTGACTCATTGTCTTCAGATCCTGAGGAAGGGTTTGGATCAGGTTTTGGAACAGTGTGCACAACACATTTGTTTTACACACAATTTAATTAGGGGTGGGAGAAAAAAACGATTCACATATGAATATCGATTCAATCTGCGAGTGATTCGAATCGATTCACAAATGTCAAAAATTGATTTTTTAAAATGTTACATAACGTGATGCATAGGCGCCGATCCTGTGGGTGCTCCGGGGACATGCGTGCCCCACTCCCATCTACCACACACGAGCAAGAATCATATGCGGCATTTGTAAAAGATGGCTTGGTTGGGGCCTGTGGGGGTGGGGTTTGGTTTTGGCGACGTGAGTACCCACTGGCGAAAAAAGAAATCGGAGCCTATGACGTGATGTCTTTGGAACAAATAAGTCGGAAGTCAACTGCAAGAGCGGTGCAGCACTCGGACCTTTTACAGAGTGCACACCTCATGCGCAAACACAGCGGAGCATACAGGAGCAGTAGAGAAAGAGAGAAAACCAAATACATTCAGCCCTGTAGGACTAAACTGCAAGATAAACGAAATACATTTTTAGGATGGTCTTTCTCTGCATCTGCTCTGTGCAGTGAGTGAGCGGCAGCGAGAAACAGCGCATTTAATTTACTATACCGCAGCTGACTTGTCAGTAAGTGCAAAATAGAGTTTCCCAAAACCTGTCACTGTTTAGACTTAAGAACATGAACATACTTCTGTAAATATGCACAGTTTGTTAGCCAGACGGACATGCTGGGTGCTCTGCACGGGACTAATACACTAATATTGGTAAAATAACCGCTCTTTTAATGTATGATGATTTTGTCACAGGAAGTGACTGTCGTTTAACATACAGCACTGATGAGTCGCGTTTAATTACTATTTTGTACTTGTTTTTAATGTCTGACAGTAGAGCTGTCACGATTATTAAATAATCGTCTCATCGCGATTGTTTGACCTCATCGCGATGGTTTCAGATCATCGCAATTATTGAACATCTCAATAGAAGACACTAGGGGGAGCTGTACTGCATCTTCATATTGCATATTTTATTGTATATATTGTAACTAAAGCATGGTAATACTTGTAAAATGTACCACCACAACACAATCACTTAAAAAAACTAATGCATATACCATAAAAATAACCTGCAGTACAATTTAATGTTATTTCAGTGTGAAAACCAGTCTACCAAAATCTCATTAACATAGAAGTAAACTTTTATTGTAGTCTTGCAAGTGAGAAACAAACAGACTAGAAGCTTTTCTATGACTGATAGCATTTTAATGGTGGCTTCAATTCACTCCTGATCAATTTACTTAATTTACAAGTATTTTACGGTTGTATTATTGACCGGTAAAAGCCTAAACCTTAAGTATGATGACCCAATTTTTTCCAATGTATTTCCAAGAAAAAGAACATAGTCTTTATATTCAGAACAATATGGTCGTTTCAAAGCTGAATAAAAAATGTATGAGAATTAAAAGTCAAAGCTCTAAAACAGACAATTAATCGTCATAATCGCAATGATTTATTAGACAATTAATCGTCAGCCAAATTTCATAATCGTGACAGCCCTATCTGACAGCAGAATACGTCAATGAGAATGGCTTTACTGGGCACTCAGTTGTATTAAAAGTAGTGCTGTCAATCGATTAAAAAATTTAATCTGATTAATCGCACATTTTTTGTGATTAATCATGATTAATCACACATAACATTAATGTTTTTAAATATACTTTTAAATTCCAGTCATTTCTAATTTAATCTCCAAATAAATGTAGAAACAATAGATTTCTTTAACAACATCATTTTTATGAATGAAATCCAACATTCTGATATTAGTACTGCGACTGATGTCTCTATTAAATTGATTATTTTGTTTTTTATTTGAATTATAGGCATTCAACATTGAAGTACAATCCAGTACCTCAGAGATGACGTATTTTTGTAGGCTAACCCGGAAGTAAGCGCCGCGCTGGTTCGCTCGACCGAAAGCCTATGCATTTTCCCCATAGACTTTTGGAAGATCGCAAAAAATAAGCTCTGTGATTAACAAAGGTTTGTGATGTTTACACGTTTTGTCTATCAAGATAGTCATTACAAATAAACACAACATTTGTTACTTTTGAAGTACAATAGGCAGAAGCAAAAAGGTAACACGATGCTATAAACAGACTACACTAAAGGGTGCTTGATATCAACGTCACCACCAACAAGCCTCCGACTACTCTTTCAAACTTTATTAAAAATGTGTTCCCTGGTAAGTAACTACTCCGTGAATGAATCCGGATTCCTCTTTTCTTTTGTTCTTTGATTAATATTAGTGACAGGAGTCACAGCACCAGGTTTAAGAGTGCAGTCCCTTTAAGAGCTGCCGCACGCAGATCTGACACCCTTTCCCATATTCACAACTCTTTGCATTCATTTAGGATTTTATTTAACACGTTGAAGTCTGTGCTTTCTGGCATAATCTTGTGTGGTTTTGTTTATTCAAGCACGAAAGAGAACGTAATACTGGTGCGCTGTCTGACAGAGGTTCAGTGACGCAGCCTTTAGCCGGTGACTGTAGGCTATACACCAGACGGGACCGCTGTCGCGTTGCGTTTTACTGCGTCCCACAGCTAGAAGCTGTCTATCTTCACTGAAAGCAACTGTTTCAAATTTAATGGTTTAAAGGCCTTTACACGAATAAGAGCGTGATTATGTAATGTAACGCTAGACAAAGGATGACAAAATAGACGGATGCTGTGTTAATTGCGTTAAATATTTTAACGCGTTAAATCTGAAAAAAAATTATTGCATGCGTTGACGCATTAACAGCCCTAATTAAAATACAATATGTGACAGTTCTAAAAGTAGAAGCCAAAGTACCAACACTAGTCTGACTCTGAGCGCAAACGTGACGCGATGACATCTTAAATATGCTAATTAGTACATCAAGAATCGATTCTGAATCGAATCGTGACCCTAAGAATCGATTCTAAATCGAATCGTGAGGGACCAAACGATTCCTACCTCTACGATTTATTTGAACATAGTTCGAATGGACATCGCTACTTGAATGTAATTTTGTTACTGGTTGCGATGGCATAGTTGGTGGTACCTTGTAGTGCGATTGGTTTACATTGTTGCGTTTGGCAGACACTTGTATCCAAACACCTTACAGTGCAATGACGGTATACATTTTATCCGTTTGCGCATTACCTGGGATTCAAACCTATGACCCCATTGTAGGCATCATGCTTACCAGATGAGTCCATCCATCAAATATCAATCAGATGATTACTCAAACATCTAAAATGCTCCCACACACACACACCTGCAGGGGTAGCAGCGTGTTGCTGTTGTTGTCGGTACGGAACATATTTTCTTCGATCCAGGACTTGGGCCCCAGGGAACCGGCGGAGCGGGGAAATTTAGGAGGAGCAATGACATTGCTGGAGAAAGGTTTCTTCATAGGAGAGATCTGGTTGACTCCGCCGGGAACGCCAATGCCACCCCCACGCCGATGGTCTCTGCCCCAGGACATCCCACCGGAGTTCCAGCCGCTTCCGTGATGGCTGCCCCACGGGGACGGCTTCATCATGGGCTAGAGGTACAAGGAAAAGGTGTGGTCAGACCTGAAACATACTTGAGCGTGAACGTTTTTAGCAATGTAAGCTTGATTTTCGCACATTGTTGCAATGCAATCATAATGAGTGTTGCATTCTTTCAGCATTGACGCAAAGGGGGGGCATTAGTGTATAGGGGTGTAACGAATACACTCAGTTCACAATTCGATACAATACTTTGTTTCACGATAAAAAAGTAACAAAATTTTATCATCTCTATTTAAGACAAAATTGAAGATCTTTACATGGGTTGAAGTCAAATGACCTGACATTAATAACAGGTTGGACACTGATAAATAAAACTTAATTTTAACATGAAATTATCATTATTAGAAATTAAGAAAGCTAAACCCTAGGAGAGAGCTATTAAAGCAAACAGCAAAACATTAAAACATAAGATATATGAATATAAGCCACATGTTGGCATCTTAACTAATAGGATTAAACAAAAGTTATATTGTAAAAACACTGCCATAGCTCTATACATGTAGTACATTTTTTATAGCAATAGCACAATTTATCTTTCCACCCCATGTTAATCTCGGACATGATATTTTGCCAATACCTATGACACAACTAATGTGACTGCCATAATCACCCGTATATGAGTTACTTTGAGTGTGGCCAGACTTGGCCCTGTTGTACGAGTAAGAAGATTTAAAGCTTTGTATCTAACACTGCACATCCCATGAGTGCTAACAGCAACCACACGCACTTTCAGTGTACTCTCCCACAAAAAAATGCACTCTTTTACTGCATACAATGACAAAAAAATGTTTTGGATTAATAATGTATTGTGTTGCGTCATTGCATTATGCGCACTCTCCCCAAATTAAGAACCACTCCCATGCCGTTGGTGTGTAACTGGGTAATGGCTTGACTCGAGCGTGCACGTGTAGGTGCAAGATTGTGTGCTCATACAATCTGGTTGAGTGTTTACGGGATCGTAAGAGGTAATTACAGTTGATGGCGTCTAGACACTGGGAAATATGATGCTGAGTGTTATCAGCATTGCAGCAAACTGAAAACCACATACTGGTGTAGAAATGAGACAAACAGAAATGCCTCAAACGGTCGAGATTATGCTATATACTGTACACAATAACGTGTTTGTTGTTTATTTCTAAATATCTATAAAGTAAAGGGATAGGTCACTCAAAACTAAAAAATATTTTGTCATTTACTCATCCTCATGTCATTTCAAACCTATGTGACTCCTTTGTCTCTCTATTTTGTCGACTGATGGTAACCGACCAACATTTGCTCCCATTGAATTCCAGAGTATGAACACAAAACCATGGAAACATTTCTCAAAATGTCTTCTTTTGTGTTTCACAGAGGAAATAATGGATTTGAATGACAATAATGACTGATGTTGTATTTTGGGGTGAACTGTCCATTATGTTTGGGTGAACTACAGTATATCACGTTTTATTCAATACACTATTTTAAAAATGAACAACCATATGGTGAATGACTACAGAACTAATTGTTCGCTCAATTACCATAAATATCCGCGATCACCCACACCGACCACATACACAGATTTTTTTTGTCCTGAATGGAGGGTGTCTCAAGCTTTAAGCTATAATATCTGGCTAAAAGACGTGTAGTCTTAACAGCTGTTACACCAGCACGACTTCAGTATGAATGTCACTGGTATATAAGGCCACTCCTAAAATCATGTGATCATCGCCCCCTCCTCCTCTACCCCACCCCCACTGGACGTGACCCACAGTACTGGCAACAAGGCCTAAAATACTTAGTATCCAAAGATAATGTATCTGCCACAACATAAGGTCAAATACATAACCTGGTTCTGTATGCTAATCGTCTATATTTTTTCTGGATCTGAATGATGTTAAAGATAATGCATAAGACATTCTTTAAAATGATTTAAATCGATAATATGTGTTTTTTTATCTTTTTGTTTTAACCATTTTAAGAATCAGCTAACAAGAGCCATTTTCGATGACAATTGTTTACACCGGATGTGCCTGTATGTTCGTTTTAGTTTGCTGTTGTATATGTGTATATATTATACGAATATAAAAAACATTTTGTATGCCAAGAACAGCCAATATGGCATTTTGTGAAATGCCTTTGCTTATTTAGAAGGTTTAAAAGCAGATTACAGTAATAACAGCTTTTTTCGAACAATACTGCAGTTAGCAAGCTGATGACATCTCTTAAGCTTTCTCAACAGGAGATTTCACTGAATGCCCCAGAGGTCAAGATATATCTGGAATGTCAGGTGAAGTCTTTAAACAACAGCATAACAACTTGTGCACGTGTCCACTTTGAGAGAAAAAACGACCTTTATACTTTATCTTCAGCAGTATGCAAATATTTCCTAAAGCTGTTTCGCATACCTGTGTGACCTATTGTGTGCAGTATACAGCCAGAGCTCAATTTACAGAATACAGTATCCCAGGATGCAATGGGCTCGAATTGACCTTCAATTAACAGCCCGACCAACGGACAAAAGACTTTACTATTTTTGATATAGAAATTTGACAGGCGCACACATATGATTGCATCCTGTTTTCTATAGGTAATTGCTTTTTAATATCTGGTAAGCGGTATGTACACTGAGTGCTATGCAGTAAGCTAGTACTTAATTCCGAACAGACGCAATGTATGTATGTATGTTATGATCAGGTATTTAAACCGTTTGTTTAAAAGCAAGACTACAAGGCGTTTATTTTCTAGCCTGGATCGTGGTGACGCACTGACAGACAAGACGGCCAGGCCGCATTTGTATTCTGGGTACAGACGTCACAATGGTTCCATTGAGCGCTGCAACAGTGCAGTGGTGCGTTATGACGCAACAGCAGCAGCAGCAGCATTTCAAGGCCTCGGTTACGTCATAATGACAGTTCAACGGCCAGTTTCATCCTCCGTTATAGCAGCGTTTATTACATAGTTATCCTATAGTACCTACATAGTATGAGTGAAAATGAATCGGCGACGGTGTGCTCACCTGGTGGTGGTTGTAATTGTTCCGCTGCTGCAGAAAGGCGCCCTGCTGCTGCGGCGGCATCTGCGGGCTGACAGGGGACCGGCGGATCTGCGGCTGCTGAGGAGGGACGTTGAAGGGGCTGCCGAAACCCTGCACGGGGCACGGATTGGCCGACATGGGAGAAAAGCTCTGAAAGAAGCCGGAGGGGATGCCGGGGTAAAAGTTGTCGGTTTCGGTGTTTGGTATCGGGTTAATTGCGTTGGCAGAATTGGAGACGGGCGGAGGGGGGGAGCTCGTCTGAACGGACCACGGCGTTCCGAAACCGGGCAAGGTGGGGGACGCCGAGCCGCCCACGGGGTTCTGCATCTCCTGATGGGGGAGGTTCGGAAAAGCGGCTCCGAGCATGTTATTGCCACTGGTGCCGTTGGCGTTGTTGATGTGGTGGGCGCTGGGGGACTCCATCTGAATCTTCACCTTGGACGATGGCGCATCGGCGTCCGGGCCCGTGGAGGAGTAGGGCTGCGGCGGCAGGTGGGGTGGGGGAGGCTCAGCCTGCTGACTTAACTGCTGATGTATGTTCCGGTCGTGCTGAAGGTCACCGACCGTCTGTGCGTGACCTACAGCGGGGTAATGGCTCAGGTCCTTGTCGCCGGTGCTGCTCTTGTCGCCGTTGGTCTCGCCGGACTGAGAGGCTGTCAGTCCCGCAGGCACATCCTGCATGTTGCGCTGATGTGACGGGAAAAGAGGGGACGCCAGAGGCGAGCTGCTGCTGGGGCACACCGGAGAGGGGCTGGAATAGGGTGCGAACGCGCCTCCGCCGAACAGTGTAGTGCCGTTTGTGATGTTCGCTGTCTGCAACAAACCGAACCCGTAATCACCCATTTATTTGCGCCAGCTTTCCTATTCCCAGGCCTCGTCAAGAACAATAAGAGAATCCTACAACTTCCTATAGACTGAATGGAGCGAGAGAGGAGGAGCTTTCGGTCGAGTCGGTCGCCTTTTCATCCACTGCGAATGTTTAATTTAATTGTCTGCGGCTTTTTTAGCCGTTCTAGCCTTCCGTCCGACCGACCGCGCATCCCCCTCCTCGCGTTACCGGCTGATCAGCTCCTGCGGCAGAGGATTAAAACTCCTGCACGCGCGTCACCCTCGCGTCATAACGCCGGCCACGCCTCTTCGGCGTGCTGTAGAGCCGCAGAGAGCCGCATTGTGCGCGTCAGTCATTCATTATTCAGGAGGTGCAGCAGCAGAGCAGACCGGTCCGGCCTGAATGCTGAGCTCCGAGGCTCTCGGTCGGAAATATGGCATCTGTTTGGTCAACTGCTCATTCTGGTGTCTTCGCCTTTTTATTCACCTTTAGCCGTTATCATTTTTAGCTTGGAGCCAGTACGTGCGTGTGGACCATGCGTGGTGGACGCAATAAGTGCATTCAGACAATAGCTACAAACATATACAATGTAAACCATCAACTGTTACAATGAAACAATTCATTTATGTAGAGTGTTTTGGACCTTTTTTGCGGGTGTTTTATTGGTTCCGAACGTCCAGATAACATCCCACCAATAGAACCCAACACATCAGGCCTGCCCACAGAAACCTTGATAGTTTTTGGTGTCTCAGTATGTTTTTAGTGCAACTATGGTAATGCAAGTGATAATTACCCTGCCAACATGTCAAAAACACATTAGTACATAATGGAAGGGTTTCTATTGTTATTCAACAAGAATGGCAGGCATTAACAGTGGTGACTATTAAAATTTGGGATTAGTAATTATGTGGCAATATAGCACGTATTATGTGTGTATTATATAATGTACACTTTAGTTTACTGTTTATTGCATGGAATAGTAGGCCAATATAGTGTAGTACAATATATTCTCTACTAACAAAAATCATGTTGTAAGACATGATGTCATCGTATTAACATGGCTTATACCATGTACCACGTGTTTTTTATAAACTCGGATCACCGTTTAATTGATAACAGTAAGAATTTATTACCATGGTCTGTGTTAAAGTTTATCCATGTAATGTCACCTCAGTACAATGGCACCACCTCAGTTCCTTTTTTAAAGGTAAAGTGTATGTACCACTGCACAAGTTCTACCGTATATGGATTGTAGTCTAGTAAACACTATAGTGTAAGTGAATATGTAAAAAGTGCAGCCTCACAATACGCAGTGACGCTGGATGCTAAAAATATCTCATTAAAATGCTACCGGGTGTCAAGGTGATTCATTCCCCATGCATGCTTAAACAGCATCCTCATGCTTCTAATGAGGAGACATTATACTGTCTCTCTAGTCTTTGTCCACCTTTGAAAGCATCTGATCCTTTTTGACAGCTGGTCGTGTTTGTACCTCCCTTGTCAAATGTGGCATTTGTTTTAACCACTTACTCCTCAGCCCCTCTCACTCACTGCTGGGGTCTCCTCCAACCTGATCAATGGTGAAAGCTTTTACAGGATGGGTATGGGGGGGAGGCGATCGTTCTATGACTAAGCGTGATTAATTGTGGTCCTACTGCCATCACTCTAAGCACACAGGCCTTATTTTCCATTTAAAACACTTTTATATGCTGTATATCCAAATTGATTCAATCACACCAAAGCAACCCTGATGAGAGATTAATCATATAATCATTGATCTAAGCCAATCAGACCTTGTGACTGTTGTGACAGATACAAATGAACTTCGCACGTCACGGTTGATCAAAGTCGACATTTTCCATTTGCATGTGCGCTGCATCATAAATTCCCACGTTTTTAACACATGCGGAATGCTACAAGACACACACCATCCAGTGATTTACCAAGGGACACCACATGCAAACATCAAATGAGAAGATGTCAATTTGTCAGTCTAATCCTAAAACAAATGCATCAACCCCTGCATGTTGCCTTTGGAGTCAGTAATGGGGTGGTCAGTGGTGTTTGGTTGCAGATGAACTGTGGAATAACCAGAACTAGCAGCTGATCCTTCCTGTTGTTCCAATACATAATTGTTCTTTAAAATTCACACGATATCAGAATTGCAGTGTTTACAATGGTGTTCACAGAGAAATGGATTATTGTGCTCAAATGAGGATGGAGAAAGATGAGATATGGGAAAAATAGTTTGACTGGAGTGGCGAGAGTCAGCGATATGGCAGACAGACAATGTACGCAATCTAATTTACTGATCACCACCATATAGATTTGAACCAAATACCAGCTGGCCCTCTAAGTGTGTGCGAACAACAAAAAGAATTCTCTTTACAAATACATTTACACTGACAAAACATCTGTCTGCAGTCAGTTAAATGTTTTAATTTAATTCTTTTTTATGATAATAATCTCTCGTTTATGTATTATTTGAAGTTCTATCTTATAACCCGAATATTGTGTGAAATGCCAATTCTGTACAGACTAAATCTCTTTTCTAGCTAGTACATTAGACCTGTCTCAGGTCCCTCCTTCAATGTAAATCCATGCGTTTTATCATCCACTTGTCAAAAGATTATTACAGTCACTTCGGAAGGATATAGCACATCTCTCCCCAAGCCCAATGTACAAATGGTTTCACACCAAAGCTTAAAATGTAGGGTCAATGGTTTGTAAGGCTAAACATGAAAAAGGCGAGCATGTGAATGCAGATGCATCTCACTGTGCAAGCAAAATTTCATTCCACAATGTATAATCCAGAAAGTATGCTTCAATAATTAAATTCGAATCATAAAATAAATAATAAAAATCTAAAAAAGAACAAAAATTCAAGCAATGCCTGCACCACTAGAAATGAAAATACTTTTAGGGTGCACGAGAAAAAGGAAATGTAAAAATCTCTATGGACATAGCCAAGATAAACTGGATTAAAACATTTCACCATCTGATAAGTGCAGAGATGACAGTGTATTTATTCCCCTGAGGCCTGACAAACACACATCTTGGTCATCACTTGTATTCTCTTGAGATCCCCTTTTTCACATCCCCTTCCTCCATGCTCCTCTTCAGCTGTTGGACCCATAAACAGAGACTCCTCCTCCCTCTCTTCTTGTTGCCCAGATGGGGCAGTTCTACCAGTTTGAGGGCAGGTGTGGCAGCCCTGGCCAGTGCTGAGCAATCATTGGCTGTGATTAGTGTGTGATTTCTGGGTGGGGTTCAGTGTTTGTGTGTCTGCGGTGGCGGGGGGGTTATAATAGGGCAAGCTGCCAGCTGCTGTCCCCTTCTCAATGTATAGCCTCCTTAAACAGAATGGGGGTTGCATATGTCTGACTGTGTGTGTGTGTGTGTGTGTGTGTGTGTGTGCGTGCGTGCGTGCGTGCGTGCGTGTGTATCTTAGTGGGTCAGCTGCCACAAAACTGAATATGACACCTCAATGTGGTGATGAGCACAAACTGTATCTTTGTTTTTCAATCTGGTCTGCCTTGCTGTCTACGTCTTTCATAGCAGCTGACTTAAGCATCCTAACGCAAATGGAAATAAGAAGTCACTCATTTCCACGTCCACATATCAGCAACAGCATATATCATACAAATAGCGCTTTGTGCACGAGAGAATCAGAATTTGTTTTGGGTTTTAGCTTGTGGTTAGTTGTTAGCATGTTGCTAAGTATATTCTATAAAGCACAAAAAAATAAATAACACCCACAAACATCAGGTAAAACATTTACCTTTAATCAAATACAATTTTGTGTATGAATGCATTTTCGTCCATTTCGAAAGTCCATTTATGTCATGCGCCATCTTGAATGAACTTTCGTTACTTTGGCAAAGTGCATTATGTGATTTTGTGTACAGTAAGAAGCTATGATGCTTAGCAAAATGCTATCTAGATGCTCAATAGGTTTTTGGGACAGAGCTTCTCTCTCTCTCTCTCTCTCTCTCTCTCTCTCTCTCTCTCTCTCTCTCTCTCTCTCTCTCCTTCTCTCTCTTCTCTCTCTCTCTCTCTCCCTCAGCATCATCATCACACACACACACACACACACACACACACACACACACACACACACACACAGCACACGCACGCACACACACACACACACACACACACAGTCTGGTTTATATCCCCGTGGGGACAGTCCAAGGCGTAATGTTTTTATACTGTACAAACTGTATATTCTATCCCCTATCCCTAACCCTATCCCTAAACCTAAAGATCATAGAACACTTTTTGCATTTTTAGATTTAAAAAAAATATTGTTCTGTACAATTTATAAGCTTTTGTGCCCATGAGGACCTCAATTTTGGTCCCCACGGTGACACGAGTCCCCATGTGTTGGTGTGCATTCAGGTTTAGGTCCCCACCGGGATATACAAACATGAACACAAACACACACAAAGGGGAAACACTCACTCTCAGCTGGTATAATTATAGTGTGATGTGAATTTATATTTAGAATGGTGAACTTGCTTACCAGTCTATTTTCAGATTTCTGAGAAGACCGTGTGCGTCACTCCATGCAAATAAACATCCGAAGACTAGAATACATAGTTTATGTAGAAAAAAATAATAAAAATGCATACATTTTAGATACGTGTCTAGGTTTATTGCAGACTGGTAAGTACTCTGTACTATTTTGCTTTTACTCTTCCCAGATCTGGCAAATTTTGGAACACTTCAAAAGTGTTTCAAAAGCACCACTACACATCTAATCTCATTAGCAATGTGTTTTAAAGGCTCAAATGTGCAGCTGTATCTGATTCAAGGAATCACTGTTTGACAAAGCTTTCTTGTTTTCTTTAGCACATTTGACAGAGAAAGAAACATTGGGCTATTTTTCTAAATAGAAATGTCAAAAAGCAATGATCTTTATGTAATCCTGTAAACCTAGCAAGATGATAGAATCCTTTATCTACATATTAAACCGACATTGATTTGTAATAAGATTTTAATTAGACCTGTTTGCTACAACATTTATCACAATTACTATTGCTTATTATCTATGATGACTATGGTGAAGCATTTGAACAATTCCCTAACACTACATTTAAGCATTGCAAGTCAGTCTCCATATAGACACTGAAGGAGGGACCTGAGTCATGTGTAAGGACCAGAATATTTTAGAGAATTGAGGTTGGCCTCTTGCGATTTCATAACAATCATCCACCCTAGCAACCACTTTCTTAATGCAGTTATGTCAACAACAGCGTGGAATTGCTGTTAAAGCTCTTAGGATGTCTGTATCACCTCTGTATATTTGTATTTGACTTTTCTATGAAATGCTTTGCTTGATTACATTTTATTTTGTTATGAAAAACATTTGCGTCTCAATGGATCCATCCTTGGCTAAACAGAGCTAATGAATGAATGAATGAATGAAGAGACATTGAGTGGTTGTTCTCTTTCTGTTATGGTCCCAATTAGAAAGGCGGAGAGATGAACGAATGCTTATATTGAGACAGACAACAGCTGCTTAACCTTTCAAATGTACATTGGGCTCTCAGATAACCAGGCCAGCATACAATATCCACAGTCTGTAATGGGGTCTGTTGTATATTTTGTGTTCTTAACTCTCTCACGTTTTTTAAGGAACAATGTAGCAGAAATTTGTCTGTTAACATGAATATGCATCGTGTTGAGCTGGGGGGTGGTTGTAGAGGGGCGGAACCACCACTGGTGTTGTTTTGCTTCGGATACCATCTGAAATAATGGTAAAGATGACCTTTATGATGGATAGATGCTCTTTTTTGAGGTTTTCGGACCCCATTCAATAACATATTTAGGAAGAGCCAGGGCATTAAAGTGAAAGTGACCTATTAGTCAGATATGGTGACCCATACCCGAATTTAACCCATCCAGAGAGTAGTGAACACACACACACAGCAAGTGGTGAACACACATACACCCGGAGCAGTGGGCAGCTATCACTGCAGCGCCCGGGGAGCAAGTAGGGATAAGGTGCCTTGCTCAAGGGCACCTCAGTCGTTACCCGCTGGCCCTGGGAATCGAACCGGCAACCTTCTGGTCACGAGTCCGACTCTCTAACCATTAGGCCACGACTGCACGTAGGCACGTATGCATATCTTTGTTTTGCTAAACACAAAGGAATACATTTGGAAGAATGTCAGTGATCAAACAGATCTCATCCCCCATTTACCACCATAGTATAGGGAAAATAAATACTATGGGAGTCAGTGGGGGATGAGATCTGTTTGGTTACTGACATTCTTCCAAATTTGTGTTTAGCAGAACAAAGAAATGTATTCAGATTTAGAAGAACTTGAGGCCGAGTAACTGATGACAGAATTTTCATTTTTGGGTGAACAGTCCCTTTAAATAGCCTATCTCTTGAACACAACATTGATAGTGTTCGGCTGAAGAAAGGAGGTTATACATCTGGGATGGCATGCCGGCGAGTGAATTACGGAATTATTTTCGTTTTTCACTGAACTATTTCTTGAAGGAAGTAAAATGGGTTGTGAACATTAACAGTTTGTGGGAGTCTGTAAATCCTCTTTGAGGTGTGTCTGTATTAGTTAGGGTGTGTGTGTGTGTGTGTTGTGGTGGTGGAGGATAAGGTTTGGTCTGGTCTGGTCTGCAATGATAATTGTGACTTATTTTGAAACCTTTCGATGAAGCAATCCCTTATGTACGGTGGCCGTGAAGTGCAAAACAAAACAACAAATCGCAAAACTAAAAACAAATCTAAAAGCAAAATAAAAAATCCAAAATCAAAATGACAAATCTGAAAACGCAATATCAAATCTAAAAACAGAATAGCAAATCTTAAAACACAGCAACAATTCGGGAAACAAAATAACAAGTCAGAAACCACATCGACAAGTCAGAAAGCAAAACGACAAGTCAGAAAACACAATGACAAATCAGTCAAACCGGAAAAGGTAGGTATTTTGTTGAAATGGGATAGCTACTGCTGATTGGATGAAGCTCCTGTCAATCAAGATATCCAGGACGCTCGATGTACTATGAGAAAGGACATGCATATGTGATACTGCTCATATTCATTGATTAAGGTTCAAAAGCCACATTTTGTTAATAAAGTTGAAACGGGCTCATCTTGCATTAGGAGTACACGCGTGTCTGTTTCACACAGCATAAATAAGCAGAGTCTTCGCGTGGCGTGAGCCCTGAGCAGCACGCATAGTGCAGTTTATAGGCGACTGCCTGTGTACCAGCCATGATCGTTTTCCCCTCACAAAATACATACAATATAAGCATATAACATGATATGTACTTTAATCTGTGTCCCCGTGGGTTATGGTGAGAGAGTGACTGACGCGTTTGTTTTCACTTATAAATATAAACATAAGCCTATAACAATACTGTGAAAACGCGCACCTGACGCGTGGTTGTTCTGAACGTCTCTTTATATTCGTTCACATTTTTTTTACAGTTGTACAAACAAAACCATAGCAAAGTTATCGCTTTCCAGCTTGGCTTCACACATCGGCCGAGACGCGCAGAACCGCATCGTGTACACCATGATGTGCGTGTATAGGCGTTTATATTTGTAAGCGAAACAAACGATCGCGTCAGTCACTCTCTCACCATAACCAACAGGGACACAGATTAAAGTACATATCATGTCATATGCTTATATTGTATCTTGTGAGGGGAAAACGATCACGGATGGTACACAGGCAGTCTATGCGTGCTGCTCAGGGCTCACGCCGCGCGACGACTCTGCTCATGCATGCAGTGTGAAACAGACACGCATCTACTCCTAATGCATCGCCCGTTTCAACTTTATTAACAAAATGTGGCTTTTGAACCTTAATCAATGAATATGCGCTGTATCACATATGCATGTCCTTTCTCATTGAGCGTCCTGGATATCTTGATTGACAGGAGTTTCATCCAACCAGCAGTAGCTATCCAATTTCAACAAAATACCTACCTTTTCCGCTTTGACTGATTTGTCGTTGTGTTTTCTGACTTGTCGTTTTGCTTTCTGACTTGTGGATGTGGTTTCTGACTTGTTATTTTGTTTCCCGAATTGTTGTTGTGTTTTAAGATTTTCTATTCTGTTTTTAGATTTGATATTGCGCTTTCAGATTTGTCATTTTGATTTTGGATTTTTGGATTTTGCTTTTAGATTTGTTTTTTTTTGTTTTTGTTTTTTGTTGTTGTTTTGTTTTGCACTTCTCGGCCACGGTACTTATGAGCACTGTGAGACACATACTTACATACACGGCTGGAGGAGGGGGATGCCAGACGCATCTGACTTGATCCGCCTATTATTTAAGCAATCGCTCACTTGAATTTAATATAATTTTGTCATTATTTACACACCTCCATTTTCTTTCAAACCTGTATGATTTTCATTATTCAGAAATACAAACAGGTCAAGGTAAATGTATGAAATCTCATGTAGGCTTCAGTTTGGTTAAAATATTTTTGAGTGGTAATGGAATACACAAGATGCTCCTCACACGAAGTTTTGTATTGGAGTCATAAGCCTTACAGTTGTTTGTTTTGGCCAACCATTGTGTCACACGACGTTAATGCTGATCCAGCAATTGACAACAAGTAATTGTTGCTAAGTGTACAGTCAAATGTGCACATGCCAACAGGTTTGTCTCAGCTAATATTCCACCACCATCATCATCATATTATCACAGTCATCAGTATTATTATTTCAGAATGCAAGAAATGATAAAGTGTTTTTCTTCTCTCATGGGACGACATGTGTTGATTCAGTTGAGTCAGAAATGCTGTAGAAGAGTTTTGTCCTGTATAGATCTGATCAGTGATGGTTGAACACATGCTACACCTGTGGCCGGCTGCTTAGACTAGTCTTACAAGTTAAAGATCTCGTTTTTAAGTCAGTCATAACGTTTCAGTTATATTAAAAGGTAGACTAATTTGAAACCCAAGACTGATCAGCCCTAGTTGGTCAGTTTCTATATTTACAGTACACAAACGGATGCTGTTGATACAGCACACATGCAAACCATTATCTAACTTACACAACAAACGCCCACAATTATTTGCTTCAAAGAGAACATTTAAAGGACTGGTTGACGTAAAATATAAATAAAATATTATTAACTGACTCACTTGTCATTCCATATCTATATGACTTCTTTGCATTGAACAAAACAAAGCAGTTGAGCAAAATGTATTTTTTTCCCACATTATGAAAGTAAATGGCTGCTGAAGCTGTCATGCTATAAAATGACAAATCTCACATTTAAACATAAAGTTATATGATGATGTTAGATTACAGGCTTGATCATACTTTATAAGTTCTCACATATCTAGATCACAATTAAATTGAAACAACAGAGCATTAGGAACAATTTTCCGTAAATACCGACTAATTTTACTGTATCTTTTCCTCACAGAAGTCAATAATACGACTTAAGTATTAAGTCATTAAGTATGAAAAATACTGCAATTCATGAGACATTTGGACTAACTTTATGCTTCTTTTTGTCCTTTCAGGAGCTTGACAGCTCACCCAAAAATTAATTTACTCATTTACTCACCCCAAAATGAAAATTCTCTCGTCCTTTACTTACCTTCAGATTGTTTCAACCCTGTATGCATTTCTTTGTTCTGCTGAACACACAGGAA
Source organism: Triplophysa rosa (assembly GCF_024868665.1). Lineage (NCBI taxonomy): Eukaryota > Metazoa > Chordata > Actinopteri > Cypriniformes > Nemacheilidae > Triplophysa > Triplophysa rosa. The sequence goes on from NC_079910.1 coordinate 19,427,785, forward strand.
GATATCTGGAAGATTGTCAAATCAACCCCCCATTGATTCCCGCAGTATCCATTTTCCCTATGGCAGTAAATGGTGGGTGAGATTTGACATTCTTCCAAATGTCTCCCTGTGTGTTCAGCAAAACAAAAGAAATGAATACAGGGTTGGAACAATCTAAGGGTGAGTAAATGATAACAGAATTTTCATTTTTGGGCAAGTGTCCCTTTAATCGTGTGTCTAATAGGTGCCTGGACATTCTGCACAAGACCAAGTCCAGCGAACCAGATGTGATATTTACAGTCAAAACCCGAAATATATATATTCAGAGAATGTTCTTCAGCCAATATTTTAAACCATCTTTAAAAATGTTACTAATTCCCTGATAAAGTCCAGACAGGAGAATAACATCAGTCTATAGATGTTTTCTATTGAAGATGAGGGAAATATGCGTTCTGGACGTGACAAAAAATGATGTTTTGGGGGAGACATAGTTTGTAAGATTTCTGTAAATTGAAATACACAAACCAGAAGCAATAATACCACCAAATAGATGAGATGAATGAAGGAATGGCTCTTTAGAACGTCAAATATTTCTTTTACTTTAATTTCCGTGTGTGAATATATGTGGAATAAAGTATGTTGTGTATTGACAACACGCTCAAACTCAAAATGAGAACTTGCATGGTTTAAGATCATCAAAAATTATATTTATTGGTTGACATTTGCATGGAAGTGCAAAAAAACCTTAGTGTTCCAGAACATTATATGGGTTTTGGATAACACGAGAGACTAAATGATGGGAACTGTCATTTTTAGTCGCCGCATCCATTTAAAATCTTGTTTAAAGATAATTGAAGCATTTGAATGGCTCCAATGAACCCCCAATGATTTTTATCAAGGGAGTGAGCAGATATTGTGAGGGACACAGGTCACACCCCCCTAAACAAACACCACACACAAAGACAAAAGCTGGCAGTCTGTGTTTTTCAATATGACACACAATTACCATTTCACAATTTTTCCATATACGATACAACAAATACAAAAAATTCTATATCACACAAATATCACTACAAGAAATTCAAAGGTGATATACAGTTCTGTTTTAGTGTGTGTGTGTGTATGTACGCGTGTGTGTGTGCGTGTGTGTGTGTGTGTGTGCGTGTGCGTGCGTGCGTGCGTGTGTGTGTGTGCGCTAAATGCACCTTTGCTGTTTCTGTTTGTGACCTCAGGGCTCCAGCTGGAGGTCAGAGGTCAACAATGACAGGTGTCTAAAGCTCCAGATGCATTCTGTGAGGTGGGCAGGTGCAGTCATTATGGGTAATAGCTTTATTAAATAAAAACAGATAAACAATGTATACAAAAAAATGATCCTTTGTCTCTCAGATATTTAAAGATATACCCGGGGAGAAAAATTGACCTCCTAAGTAAATAAATAACATGTCTAAAAGGTTAAATCACTGTTTTGGTTTGTGGATTAAATTATTTTATTCTGTTTTCAGTTCTATCTTGCACCCTGTTAGTGGAAACTCCCCATAGCGTGCCTTTCAGAACCGTAATTGTTTTGCAAAGATTTGCTTTTAAGTGTGAAATTGATTTATTTCTGCAGCTATAACCTCAGAAGGCAACATGAATGAGATAAATGTCATTTCAGTTCCAAATATATTTTTGTAAAGATTGTGTTATCATTGACCATCTCTGATTAACTAGGAAACTGTCACCTGCTTCTCAATAATGTATTGGGTAACTCAAGTTTCAAACGAAAGTTCCAGCGTTATGGATGTGACATAAAAACGCTCAGAAATGTATTTGTTCCCAATATACTGAACCAATTCAATTTTATTATATATAGCACTTTCATTATTGCAAAGCAGCTTTGGATGCATCATAATTAAAAAAGAGAAAACATAAAGACAGTATGGTATTGAGATACATGGTATTATTGCAAGTTTTTCTCTTAACCGCAATAAATGTTATGTTGCATTTGTCAGAGACTGTCGATTATTCAATCGAAGTATATTTCATTTCGGTGTATTATTATTTCAAATATTGTTATCAGGACTGGGAACCTAAAATTACAATATACCAGAACAATTTGCAATAATACCAAAACGTGCAGAAAGAAACATTTGTTAAAGTTCAAGTATGTTAACGTGCATGTACTGTATGTTGCTAAACACAAGTCGTTTATGGATTAAACAAAATCAGCAGTCTCCCATGAGTAATTTGAGACTGTCAATTTAATTGCACATATCTGAAGCAATTATGCGCAGAAGGCTTTATTTTATTTTCATGTGCCCTTTTGAGAATATGTACCGTTATGGATGTGACAATCCTGATATTGTCACTTACCTGACTGTGGAAAATCATGCACTAAAAACAAAAATGTTTTAAAAACTTGAAGAGAGACATCACATGGGTATTTGAACCACCAAATGTTAATATCTGCGCTATTAGTATAGTAAAAACCTTTGGTTAAAACTTGATTTTTTCATGTTAAGGTTGACATTTTCACAGAATTGCCGATATGCACACATGCTGAGACAAATACATAAGCATTAAAGAGACAGTGAAAAAGTGTGTGTGGTCCTGGGAAACGCTGCAGTGTCAGGACCAAACGTCCACACAAACATAGTAATTCCAGTCAGTTTTGATCTGGTGGGCACATTTTTTGGTCCCCATAAAGAAAACAGATTATAAATCAAGCTAAATTATGTTTTTTATATGAAAACATGCAGAAAGATTTGTGATGGTTAGGTTTAGGGGTTAGAATATACACTTTATACAGTATAAAAACCATTATGTCTATGGAGAATCCTCGTAAACCACACGCATACACACAAACATTTTGAAAAATTTTGTCAGGAGGCTTTTATTACTAATCACTTTAGTGTCTTTGTAATTTCGCATTTTTAATGCTGTTTTAATAATCTTTTACAGTCTCATTCATTAGCGGGCAACAAATTAGAAACACATTGTGTTAAGATTATAAGCTTTTTCCACAAGACATAAAATAACAGTGTTTAACTGTTAAAAATGATGTGTTGACTTTACTTAAAATATATGTGCACCATTTTTGCAACATGGTTTAAAATACTATTTAAGGAGATCTTTGAAATAATTGATGACTGATTTGATGTCAGTCATTGAATGATTCTTCACAGAAGCACACATCTTACTGCAATTCGGATGTGTGTCTTCTGTACTGAGGTTAGAAATAGGGTCTATCCTTAAGGAAGCAAACACGAATCACCTAAATGAAAACTCCACAGAAAACGATTATTCACAACAAAACAACATCAATAATACTAAATACATCTTAAATCTCTTTATAAATCCCCCAAAAGTGCTTATTATTTAAAAAAGCATGAATAGTCCAACTTTTCAGGTAGTTTGCACAACTCAAAATTTTCCATTCACTTTATGCATACTCTTGACATTTTTGTAATTTATATTTTTGTGTTGCATGAACAAAGGATTTTAAGTTAAGATAAATGTTATAAATGTTACAAATATGTATATATTTTAAGTAGAAGCTACTGGTTGTTGAGACAACGCATCACTTTTCAGAGTTACTACAATTCTTTTCAATTATTGAGGGTTACATTTATTAGAGCTATAAATTAGTGTTATGTCTCCATCTATTGGTGAATGTACAATCTGCACATTTTGAACATTTCTCTGCACGTTCTACTTGAAGTTGCATTGACCACAGTCTGGAATAATTATGCTGGTTTAAAGGTTGATGTATACATAGCAGAGTTTTATTTTTTTATGTAATTTTCGAGCAACTTTAATTACAAAAAATTAAAACGTGCTGGATGAAAATTTGCATCTACTAGTGCTACTACTACTACTACTGCTGCACTTACTAGCCTACTAGGAAGAATACAGTATTTTCTATAAGCTTAGCTTTCAGAGGGTCGCACTCTGGGGTAGGGGGCTAAAATAGTAATCTCCCAGTAAAGCCCTATTTAAGATTTCAGGCTGCGCTTTTATACTTTTATTTAGTACTTTTATACTTTTGCAATAATAGTAAATTACAAACCTTAACAGTTGTTATTTATCACAGTTGTTTACTCAGAGCGATGCTTTGAAGAATAGAGACGCGTATGGCCAAAAGTGATGTCCAACTTAATAAAACATTTAAGACATTTAGACATTTTCGCTTTCAATTACGGCCTATTTTACATTAAAATATTACTACACTATACATATTTATAGACATTTAAAATGTTAATAATGGATAATATATCAAAAGAGTTTAGTTCAGCATTGGTCGATTAAAAATCAAGTTGAATCATGTGTGGTAAATATGAGAGATGCTGATTAGGTGCAGCAAGATAGAGAAATACCGTGTGAAAACACCACGAGAGGGCGACAAAGTCCTCTCAAACTCCGCGCACAACTTTTCTTGTTTCAGGTTAAAGGGTCATATGACACGGCTAAAACGAACATTATCATTTGTTTTATTATCATTGTGATACAGTCTGGTTCGTTGGTCCGTTGGGTCGGATGGCTTTCACAGGTCTACCGAACCACTCCAGAGTTCGTTTGCAATCGGGTCGAGACCACCTTGTTCAGGCGGTCTCGGAGCGATTGTTTTGGGGCGGATCCTAGCGCGATTGCCGTGTTCACATATGCCGTGTTCACATATGCCTAAACGAATCGAACCAAGAGAGAAAACGCACCAGGTTCCGAAACAAACCCTTATGTGTGAAAACGCCCTAAATGCAGCTTTATTAAAAGGAGAACAGACACAAACAGCCAATAAGTTCAAGGCAGGCAGCAAACAATCAGAAACAAGGTCACAGGCAATGGTCGAGGCAGGCAGAAAAGGTTCACACAAGGCAGTAGTACAGTCCAAGGTCCAAACACAGTGTAATCCAATACAATAAGAGAATGCTCAGAGATGCAGTTGACACAAACAAGACTTTGCAATGATGGAAACAACAAACCAGGCTTATGTAGACAGAAGTAATCAGGTTAACTAGACACAGGTGAATGTAGTCATAGATAATGAGTCCAGCAATGGATTATGGGAAATGTAGTGTGAGATGGCAGTCCATATGATGAGAGGAGTGCCCTCTAGTGGATTTGAGAAGGCACTGCAGCTGGTGACTGTGACTGTGACATAGCCCCCCCCCTCTAAGGGGGGATTCAAGATGCGCCAAAAATAACAAAGTCCAGGAGGGCGGTGAAGTGGAGGCGGAACCGGGGGTGGGATAGAGGGCCAGGCCCATGAAGGGTAAGCAGGCCAGGATCGTGGTGCAGAGGCGGACGTGGGGCAGAGGCGGAGCCCAGGGCGGAGCAGGAGGTGTAGTCCAGGGCAGGGCTGGAAGCCATGGAGGCGCTGGCAAGGCTGGAAGCCAGGGAGGTGCTGGCAGGGCTGCAGGGAAAGCCCAAGCTGCCATCTTGGATGAGGCAGGGAACTCAGAAGCGTCCATCTTGGACAAGGCAGGGAACTCAGAAGCGTCCATCTTGGACGAGGCAGGGAACTCAGAAGCGTCCATCTTGGACGAGGCAGGGAACTCAGAAGCGTCCATCTTGGACGAGACAGGGAACTCTGCGGGTTTGGAAACAGCCTCCAGTGCGGACGAGCAGCCCACAGCCCAGACACACAGCAGAGCAGCAGCCACGCAGAATTGATTCCAAGGACAACTCCTCGGGAACGGACACCACCAGACTTGGGACCATGGAGACTGGAAGTTCTGGGCTGGAGACCCTCTTAGCAACAGATTCTAATGAGGCAGCCGTCTTGTGAGTGGACTCTGGATTGGCGGCCATCTTGCGAGTGGACTCTGGATTGGTGGCCATCTTGAAAACGGGTTCTGGGCTGGCGGCCATGAAGACTGGAGACGCTGGCTTGGCGGCCATGAAGACTGGAGACGCTGGCTTGGCGGCCATGACGACTGGAGACGCTGGCTTGGCGGCCATGACGACTGGAGATGCTGGCTTCACTGCAAAAAATGACTTTCTTACTATGTCTTTTTTTCTTATTTTCCAGTAAAAATGTCTACAGTAAACATTCTTGAATCAAGAAGCATTTTGGAGACTGTAAAGTATTAACAGGTACGCCCACCTTACTTGCGTATACATTTGGGCGGTCTTAGTCAAATCATACCACGAACTGACGTAGATTTGTGGGGGTGTGGTTACATCAGGTTTTTTCGCTTTTAGATTGAATGCATCTTTTGTTCCGACACTTTACTTTTTGCAATTTTACGTGTCTAATACATGCATGGGCAACTTAAAACAGGTATTCGCGCCACATGGCCCCTTTAAAGAAAACCTAAACACAATCATGTTGCTAATGCAAGCATGTCTCTACAGACCTGCCAGGCAATGTTTTAGTTGTAGGATTATAGTAGTATAGTATAATAAACCTCTTGAATAAAAAAAACATCATCATCCATCTCCAAAATTCAATGAAGGCCAAACCTGATCTGGAATGTCTATATGTCTCATAACCATCACACAGATAACCTGTTTTTAATGCATGTTTAACAGTTATGTGTGAGATGTGGATGGTTATTAATGTATTATAAGAGAAAATAATGTTTAAAACTTTATTTTGATTTATGAATACTTGTTATGAGTAACAAGGTGTAGTGATTTTTAGAAAGGGTAAAGCTTTACATGAATAGACCATTTCAACGGACACGGGTTGTGGCACTGGGCATGCGCACTTCAATCCACCTCTACCTGTCAGTGGATTATTAACTTCCTGTCGAACAGGCAGCAGCTAGTGAGGTTGGGAAAATTTAAATCCAGCACATGTACCATCAGCACCGGAGCTCCTCAAGGATGTGTTCTTTCTCCACTGCTATATTCACTCTACACAAACGAATGCACCTCTACAGACCCTTCTGTCAAACTCCTGAAGTTTGCAGATGACACCACAGTCATTGGCCTTATTCAAGACGGTGATGAATCTGCCTACAGAAAGGAGGTTGCTCAGCTGGCTGCCTGGTGTAGTCAAAACAACCTAGAGCTGAATGCATTCAAGACAGTGGAGATGATAGTGGATTTCAGAAGGAACCCTCCATCACTTCCTCCCCTCACCATCCTGGACAGCACTGTGGATACTGTGGAGTCATTCAGGTTCCTGGGCTCCACCATCTCTCAGGACCTGAAGTGGGAGTCCCACATAGACTCCATTGTAAAGAAGGCCCAGCAGAGGTTATACTTCCTCCGTCAATTGAGGAAGTTCAACCTACCACAGGAGCTACTGACCCAGTTCTACTCAGTGGTCATCGAATCTGTTCTGTGCACTTCAATTACTGTTTGGTATGGCTCGGCCACCAAATCAGACCTACGAAGACTACAACGGACAGTTCGTAGTGCTGAGAAAATTATTGGTGCTCCTCTGCCCACACTTCAGGACCTGTACGATTCCAGAGTGAAAAACAGGGCAAGAAAAATCATCATTGACTCCACACACCCAGCACACAAACTCTTTGATCTGCTGCCCTCTGGCCGGCGCTTTAGAGCACCGAACACCAGGACTTCCAGACACAGAAGCAGCTTCTTCCCCCAGGCAATCTCCCTCCTAAACAGATAACTGCTCCTTAAGAGCAATATTCCGCTTACACTACTCCTATAGTGTGCACTATAGTGCCTTATTATATCTACATCTTATGTATACATGTATATAACACTACCTCTACTTACTACATTATCCATTTGCACAAGTGTACATACAATCTGTTAATATGTATATTCTACTATATACTACCCTGTACAATGTCTCTTATATGTTATTATCCCCCATTTTCTGTAAAATAGTCTTTATTTTATATATGCACAATTTAGAATCTTTTAGACTGTAAATCGTATTATATTGTATTGTCATTGTGTTGAATGTCTGTACTAGAAGCTTCCAACACCAAAGAAAATTCCTTGTGTGTGCAAGCACACTTGGCAATAAAGCTCTTCTGATTCTGATTCTGATTCTGATTTTAATCACGCTGACAACAGCTGATTCCTAGTTTTTTGTAAGGTTAGGTTTAGGGTTGGGGTAGGTGTAGGTGTAGGCATTAGCTAATTCAATTTATTGGAATTTTATGGCGAGATTTCGCATCTCTTCCGGCCGTAGCTGTAACCCTTCTAGCCAGAACAGACGCACGCGCGCCTGACCCCCAGTTAACTTCCGGTTTGTGTTTGGCTGGTGTCTAATTATAAAACTATTTATACTTAATTTAATTTATGTTAATATTAATTTATATTATTATTTACGCTATAATAATTGTATTAAATAAACGATTTGTTGAATTTCGTTGTATGTTCATTTTATTAAATAAACAATTTGTTGAATGGCTCCTGTAGTTTGGTCGCATTTAAACAAACCGTATGGTACATTGACATCTAGCGGTTGAGCTTGGTATCGCAGTCTAAATTCAAAACATTGGAGAGACAAGTTTAGCCAAGTAACGGTTGTTGGTTTCTTTTGCTTGTCATCAGAAATAATCTACAGGCACTTTATTGTTTGTGAATGTGTACCGGAAGTTCAGTTGGGGGGGTCACAAAAGTGGGCATGCGCAGTAACGTTTGTTTATGTTGTTAAGATATGAAACCGTCTATAGTGTAAAACCACTTGAGAATTATAGTACAAGCACACTCTTAAACTTTTGCTCAAAATGAAGAAAAGGATTTTGTGCACTTCCTGGTTGTTACATGTTACAGGGGACATGTCTGTAGTTTGAAGTGATAAACGTTTAACTTTAGTTATACACCTGTGCGAATTTGAGGGGGAAAATCACATCAGTTGAATAAAAGACTTCGACTGAGTGGTTTGTTCGTTTTAACCCAAAGCTCTTGCAGTGTATCTGCTCATCAATATTTCCATGGAAACCATGGCTGTTTGTTTATCATTTGTAAACTGTGTCATTGGCCACATGTAAAAGATGTTTACTCTTTCCTACAGATGTGTGTATTCAGCCGGCGTTCGGTCGATTGTAGCATGCCACCCCACTTCGCACACATCTGTTGGAAAGAATTAAAAAGAGCTTTTTCTCTCAAACTCATTATCAGCCAATCAGATTTCTTTCCTCACACATGAAACACAAAGTCCTGTAAAACAGACCGAGAGTCATAGACGGATGTGCCTGTGCCATGACACACACAGTCACTTTATCAATAACGTGTTGCATGCACATGTGTGTTTTCTGTTAATGAGACACAGAGAATGTCCCTGAGATCAGCCATCACAGACATGCAACTGTCTGATTGGATAATAAGATCAAACTCTGCTTTTATTGGATAATGAGATGAAGTAAGAAACTAGCGTGACATCTGGATCCAATCGAGGCTTCTTCCACTTTCATTCCCGCTGTGCCTCTCATGTTCATGTTTTCTTGCTCGTTTTCTTTCATTCCTCTCCAGAGAGTCTGCATGATGTTTGGAAAATGCAGCTTATTTTAGAAACAGTTCATTTATATCAACAAAGAACAAAGCGATGTGTTTGTCTGTTTGTGTTTGTGCATATGTTGCTCTGCTTGTGTGTTACTTGTACGTGAGTCACACACAGACACATGTGAATAAAGACAAACAATAACAAGACGAACTGTAGATCGTTGCGCTTCTCCATGCATGCAAAACGCACCACCACAATATTAGAGCGTTGTGGTTGATTACAAATGTGTTGCTATGGTTGCAAGGGTGTTCTGGGTCATTTGTAGGGCATTGCAATTCAGTTTTTGAAGTAAACGTGACACGTGTTTGCTAATGCATGCTTTGCTGTAACATAGCTAGGATATTGTGGGGCGTTAGCAGGGTGTTGCTATGCCATTCCTACAATGTTCCGGGTGGACGTTTATACGTCATCATTTATGCACCCGAACGTTGTTTATGCTGTCAAAAAAAAGAGATTTAAAACTGTACCTTTTTAATCGCTGGGGTGGTACCCTAAGTTTTTTGTACCTTTACAGGTATGCAAAAAATAATATAATGTTGTACCTTTTGGAATACATTATTGTACTCTAAGGATCTATTGTGTACATTTAAAGTAGGACTGTTGCGATAAACCGATGATAAATATCACGTGATTTTTGCACAGCTTTTGAGTGAAGTACGGGGAAAATGCTGCTGCATCCGAAAGCCAGAGGGGGCTCTCGTGCGGAAATTCCAAATAGCACTGCAGAAGAAGGCCATAACACGGTCAAGAATCTAGGAAATGCCTATGGACATCTTTTTATCACTGTTACTCAAGGCTCATCAGGTATTTTTATGATAATAAAGTATATTTATAATGATCATGTTTGACGGGCGTTGCTTTTTCAAATGCACATTATAAGCGACTCAAACTCGCACTGCTTTTAGATCGAGCAGCATTTCCTACTGATCCCAGAGCCGTGCTTCACGGACAAGCTACGCATTAAAAAATATCGACACATTGCATATCGCAGCCAGCTTGATTTCAATAGGATTTGGTGGTATCGCGATAAAGTATGGTGCAGCCCTAATTTAAAGTTATAGTTAAATGTTTTGTACTCCTTATATTTAACTGGTACACAATAGGTACAACATGTTATGTGTTTTATACCCCTAAAGGTACAAAAAGGAAGCTTTAAGGGTAACACCGTAGCGACAGAAAGGGTGCAATTTAAAACCTCAGTGTATGACAGTGTATTTCTTCTGTGGAACACAAAAAAGATATTACGAGAAATGTCTCAGTGGTTGTGTCCATGAAATGAAAGTCAGTTGGGACAATGTTGTTTGGTTACCAACATTCTTTAGAAAATATTATTTTGTGTTGTACAGAAGAAAGAAAGTCATACAGGTTTGGAATGACATGAGGGAGAGTAAATTATAAAAATCTTTGTGTGAAATTTGTTTAAGTGCACTGCTATGCAATTGCCAGGATATTCTGGGTGGTTTCTGAAATAAATGCATTTTATGTCCAAAGTAATTGTGGGTTGTGTTTGCCCATACACAACTTGCACATTTTTGCAGGCATAATATTCTGCACTTTTTAAAAAAGTGAAAAGTGACCAAAGCAAACGTTTTTGGAATAAAAAACCCCTCCTAACACAAATTTAAAAATGAAGATACTAGTTCTCTGGCTTAACTGTAGTACGCCACTATTCATATATCAAAGTTGAGTGCCTGAGCTTTCAAATGGCATATTAGTTAATTTGAGTTTAAAAAATGCAAAATACAGCCAACATGTCACTGTGGTTTTTATTTTTTCTGAATATCTTTCTTACCTGCTGAAACACTGTAAATAAAAAGTTGTGGTAGTGCCATATGAATTGTGGCAGGAATGAGGTAAGCAGGAGTGTTTATACTGTATGATTACTCATGCGTTGTGATTGGTCTGATTAAATAAACATGCTCCTCCTTTGTTCAGATCTACCTTTATCGTGAACTCATCATTCTTTGACGTAGCGCAGATGGTTTACAAAGGTAAGAACCTCAATTCGGGTGGTAAGTAAAAAGCCACGGGAGACTGAGGTCGAAGGTCATGCATTGTGTCTGTGTGTCGGTCAGAACAGGAAAAGGAAACAGTAAACATCCTGATCTGTTTACAGAAGGGCTTGTTGCCATGGTGAAAGTGTCTATGAGGTTAATGATTAGTGTGTTTAAATGTATGCGTGTGAGGACGTCTCATTCAAGCCTGACATTCCTCAGAGCTGAAGAAAAGGACTTTGTGATAACACTTTCTCTGTGTGTGTGTGCGTGTGTGTGCGTGTGTGCGTGTGTGCGTGTGTGTATGTGTGTGTGTGTGTGTGTGTGTGTGTGTGCGTGCGTGCGTGCGTGCGTGCGTGTGTGTGTGACAGAGATGCAACACTCTCTTCAACATGTCTCTGCTTTTCGTCTCCACCATCACTTATCAATATTTGCTTCTTCTACATGCATTTGAGATATAACGTGTCTTCCAACAGCGCAATAATATCTACATGAAAAGCCCTTAATCAAACAGAAGAGAAGAACAGATATCAGAAGATCCTCTGACATGAAAGACTAAGAGTCTGCTGGGATTAATTTGGTTTAATGTTTGTCAGCTGATAACATAAACACACGCCTTAACATGGAGATGAATGGAGTAAAGGTTAAGCCTCGAGTTTGGCCCTGGACAAGCACTACTGGCATCAGAAAATCTAGATTTTCAACTATTTAATTGTGATATATATTAATATACTTTGAAGTCAGAAAAGACTTTCATTTTGAAATTACTTGACGTTTTTTAATCAAATATCAAACGTTGAACTCTTCAAATTAAAAGAACACGAGGCTCACTAAGAGCAACGACACCACTAGAGGGCGATATTGCACTTACACTAACAACAGTTTGCAAGGAATCATGTGAAATAAGAAGACAAATATTATACCTTCTAAAGACAATCCTAACAGACTTCATTTCGTCCAAATGTGCCAGCATTACCAAAATAACTAGGCTTAGTGTATTCACTCAATGATAGGCCCCTGATCTAACATTGTGTGAGGGACATTAAAAGACAGGCTTCAATGGTCTCATGGCACCTGAATGAAGCCGTCAGACCCTCATTCAGTCATAAATGACCATTCATCACTGACAGCATTTGTTCAAGCTGCTGTTATCTTTCATAAATATTTACTTCCCCCGGTTCAAACCTCCCCTTTACACCACCAAATGTGGGTCATAGAAACAGCGGTGGAGGGAATTGCCCGCTGTAAACAGAACAACAAAAGAAAACAAACCATCCCTGTGCTTCTCAAACAAAGGCCAGAATTGCGTGTGTGTTGGTAATCACGAGCCGTTCGAGCATGCAAATAATGCCAGTACAAAAAGAGGGCTGGGAAGACAAGACAAGTGCACTAGGACTTGGGCAAAAGTTTGCAGGAGTTGCGTGACTGCCTGCGGGATGAGATGTCATCACATTTAAGCGCTCGTCTGTGTGGAGATCACATCAGCACTGACTCAATCAGGCATTTACAAGTCTTGGATATCATTTAAAATACACGGAAAGCTTTCTTTGGCTCATTCTAAAGGAATGCTTATAAATTGGTCATTTCTTTTATCATTTTAACCAGTCCTGAAGGTCATGAGTTACCCTACTGGATGAACTAAAATGGTCAACTAAACTAAGAAATTTCATTTTGGGATATGATTATTTAATAATGCTTTATCTCATTATGGTAAATTCCTCATTTAGATTTTTTAACATGCTTTAGTATTTTTAATTAGGGATCTTATCCCAAAATGCTTCCCATGAAGATATCTTGGTTTGAGAAAGTGAAAATGTTTGCATTCATGCATTGCTTTTGTCTATTCAACATAGCTTTTAGGTCTTATTTGATAAATAACAAAAACGTACTTTACTTTGATAGAAGAACAAGCAGTAAATACAGAACAACAAGGTATTTAGTGAAACTAGCATATTCAAAACCACACAATCAGCATCTCATCATTGATATAACTGCAGTTTATAAACACTTTGAACATTTAGAAAATAATGTCTAATACTCTGTTTTAAAACTGTGTATTTAGATACGTTTTCATTTTATGAATATTGGTTGTTTTAGTCAAATGTGGAAGTCCTGTGGTTGTATTATAATGTGCTTTACAAATAAAACAAACAGCAAACAATTATGCACATAATGCCCATATATTTATGTTCATATTTACAATTATATCATCAGTCATTAAAGCTTCTTGAATGTTGACTTGTGTTTTTTTTTCCCTCAGATGAGTGGGCTGGTCTTCAGAGAGAGTGTTAGAGACACTCCACGCACACAGAGAGTTCACAGCTCTCACTCACTCACTCTCGGTCTCTATCGAGGAGAACAGCAGGACAAAATCTTAGGATACCAACTAAGACTAGAGACTTTAACTTTTGGAAGCCAAACCCGAATGAAGGATTGTAGCGGCAACTGAAAGGAGCAACTTCATCACACTTTCTCCAGCTGCGTTTCCATCTTAGGCTATATAGTTTGTGCGTTTATGCAGTTTAAATTTTACGCTGCTGGAAGACAAGAAAAAATACATAGAACAGCAAATAACACAATTGCAAGACACTTTGTCTCTGGAGGGATTTTACACTGAAGAACAAGGTAAGGAACTTTCGCATCAAATCATTTTCTTGATTAAACATTTTCTTAAGTACGAAAACCATTTAAGCGTTTAAAATACATCATGTCCCAAGGAGCACTTCCACTAATTTCAGATATCGCTATGTACCTGCCTTCGCATTTCCGAAATGCTTTAATGCCTCATAAAAGAGTTTTTAAAACGCATGCAGTCATGGGGAGAAACAGCGGGACTCTCCGAATAGAGAGAGACACTCTTTGAACCTCTTGCCAGAGCATGAGGGACGGGCTTTTTGCGGTTTACAAACTCCTGGAAGTTACAGCTTTCAAACACCTTTCCATCAAGCCTGAGCTCGCAGGCTCTTTTAATGTTCCTCTGGATCTCAGATGAAGTGCATGGTGCACTTTAGGAGGTTTTTGGAAAGCTGGATATTGTGCCGGAGACGCGCGTTCCCATGCGCTCCGATCCGCCAGACACAATTCATCAAAATCGTCCTCGCCCCTTTTATTCAGTCTTTTAAAGTGTTCATTATTGCTGCCTTTGCTCACGCGCAAAGGAAAACACGTAGGATTTTTTTCTCTTTAAATGTCCGTTTAGCAGAAAACTTTTCCGAATATACGCGCGTAAACGCACCTGCAAGATGCGCGATTTGGCAAACTACACTGCCGCAAATGACACTTAGCTTATACCGAAAGATTTAATAGGTTAATTGACAAAAACCTGAACCTTATTAGATTAAATTGAATATACATAACGGAAAATATACGATATTTTAAATGAAGTTCCTTCCTAAAGGTCTGAACATTTACAGGAATATTGTTTCAAGAGATATTTTTATAGTTAAGAAATAAGCCTTTTTCAATCACGATTTATGTTGTATTTCTTATTTGTGGTCCCTGAGTTTTACATGTTGTAACTTGGACAATTTCATAATTTGTGATAACATTTAAGCTTTTTTTTAGTTTAGGAAAAATTAAAATAGCAAACGAAATTCCATGTATTGTCTCTATTAATAATTCAAAAAAATGCATGTATTATTATTTTACCAGAATCAGAGAAATCTAAAATTGATGCAGTTTAACACACTGCTTGAGATGTCAAAGTGAAGAGAGTTTGATTTACATCCTTTTCATTTTGAATTGAATAGTAAATGTTTTTAATCTCTCCAATAGCATTGTGAGGATTAGTCTGGTATCACACACAAACAACAAACTATGAAGTAGATTGCAGGTTACCTGATGTGGCTCCCGGTGAGAGTGATATTTTTCTCTGGGCTGGGAGACGTAATGAAAGGCAGTCTCAGAATAAGGGAATTTGAATAACTGTATTTAGTGGCGAGGCCAAGCTGCTCTGCCTCCCATCCTCTCTCAGAAAGAATAAAACGAGAACAAAAGTCTAAGAACGGGAAGGTCTGTGTTGCATAGCGTATCTAAACCCTTATTTGCATATGAAAACTCTGGCAGCGAAAGAATTCCGCCACTGTTGCAATAGCCATTTGTGTATCCGATGGAGTGACAGTCCGATGTGGCGATACAGTCGTCCTCACGCTCGTCTTTGTGGGGTCTGACGTGACTGTGTGTCAGGTCCTGTTGAGGAGAACCAGGGATTTAATTGCAGCTTTTCGATCTTTTTGTGACCCCCTGTTTCTTATTTCCATCTCGGTTCATTCCCAAAGCTTTGAATTGTCTTGTGCAGTGTGTCCCATCGAAGAGACGTGCAAACAAGACTACGTTTTCTCCTCACGCCGACACTTCGAAGGTACAGTAGATGACACATAAACAGCAGTGTTTGCACCCTCGCTCTTGATACACTCATATGGGTGGGGTGAGGGGGGACAAATTGTCCCTTGAGTCTGTGATTATCTGTGAGATCTCTCATTCTTCTTACAAAGACAGCAATGAAGTGAACATCAGTCAGAGCTAACCGCCCCCCCCCACACCCCCCCTTTGTCAATGGAGTGTTTGTGTGGCTTGTGCAGAAAGTTGTCCCTGCACCCTGCTGCCTATCAACATTCCCGGACGTAGTACTAATTGGGAGACCTCTGATAAGTAAGCCTTTGAGGACACTTACGGTCTAGTGATACATCTCATCTTGGACAATAGAGCGAGCAGATGTGAAATAAATCAAGATCTCTTTTATCAGTGATCTTTGCTTGTGTGTGCATAGGATATGCTGTTCTGCGTTTTTGCCAAAGGTATGCCAAGGAGGAGACAGACAAGTGTCCACTGTGGAGTAGACTGGAACTCAGCCCTAAAAGTTGTTCTCTATCAATTAGTCAGTATACAATTTGGCTGCCCAAGTCCAGTACGCCTTTGGTTTGGGACAAGAGTACAGCCAAAGTGCACGTCAAGTACCTTAGCTTTCTAATGAGGTCTCATGGAAAATAGCTTTGAGACGCGTCAACAGCACATCTTCCGAGAATGGCGCCACATCAGCTTGGCTTATTAGACCCACTCCCTAAATAACTCTCCCTTACAAAATCCAATATTATCCCCATGCTGTTTTGTTGTTGCGGTCACCCTTCTTTAGTCAGTCGCCTGGCTTTATAAATGTGTGTGCATGACAGGGCTGCGATGAGCTCAAAAATCCACAGTCAATTTCTCTTTAAAGTTTTCGACAGGCACTGACAGGAGCTGATAGGGGAGAGGCTTTGGAAGCAGGGGAGAAAGACATCATGACACCCGCACGCAGGTTATCATGGTAATGATGGCTCTCCGCTGTTTGTGGGCCGGAACGCTGTGGTTTGATTGACGGGTGGTAGCTACTCTGTTGAAATGTGTTCAGTGTTTTCACCCTGTCAGTGATGTTGCTCTTTATGCAGCATACAGTACATGTGCTACTCATCTGTGTGTTTCTCTACAATACTCTGAGCCTGTTACCTCACCACTTCCTGTGGTAATTCATCAGTTTATTGATCATTGGATTGACGGATTGTTGGTTGACGGAATTATCTGATCATAACTATTCATCAATCAGTCAAACGTTGGTGTTGTTTAATGATCCAGTAAAGATCAATGGCTATTGTATCTGATTTGGAAATACATTAAGCCAATGACATTTATCTCTCGAGGGATAAAGTTAAGGGAATTGCGACAATTCACTCCAAAGTGGAACGCAGGCGAACATGGTTGCTTTTGAAACACCCGTCAAAAGATTGCAATAATCCATTTGTGTTGCAGAATTATCTCTAAATGCTCACAAATGATAATCGAGGAGGTTACAATAGGTGAAGGACTTAAACACTAAACGGTTGGAAAAACACTACAGAGTTCAAATTTGCTGCCATTTAACTTGCACGTGAGCTGATTAGGAGCGTTTACCGACGGTAATTCAAACAATACAGCTTGTTGCGTTCTAATGGTTTAAGCTGTTTAACATTATGAACTTGACTCTGCGACCTTCCTACAACACACTCTCTCCCGAAACCACTTCAAGATTTAATTCGTGACACGTACATGGTTCATAAGTAAGCCGCGACCTGAACAAACTTGTTTGGAAGTTTGGAAAAAACAAATGAAAACAGAAAAAATGAAAAAGCCAAAAAACAAAGTTAGCACGATTGCGGCCGACTCTGCCTTCAAATTATCCATTCTCCAAATTACGATCAGACATTCTTCCCAGCTCTAATTAAACATTAGCTTTTATTTGTTCCAGATGGGGCTTTGTTTTGAAGTTTTATTTTAGAAAGAGAGCCCTTTCTGTTTTGGGAAACGCGACTGCATCCATAAAACCTGATAGAGTTGGAGAGAAAATCCATTTCTTTTCTTCGTTATATATTCTGCTCAGGGTGTTCATGATGTCACACATGTTGTGTCCTTCTTATCCCAGTCATCTATACATTTTCTTAATTTGCTTTTCAGTCAGTTCAAAGGCCTTCGCTGTCATGAAATACGTGGAAGAACCCAATTGCAGGCAGGCGGGGTAGAAGGGGTTAACAAAGAGACTTTAATAACAAATAAAACAGCAAACAAAAACCCACAATGGGGGAAAAACAAGACAGGAATATAAACAAGAAGACTAACTGACACTAAACTGAACTAAAACAACACTTGACATAAACTAAACTCAAACACTTACTAAGACTTGACAGGACAATCCAAACAGGACCACGAACTTGGGAGAGACAGGTAGCCAGGGTACATTAACACATAGAACGCAATGCACGAGCCACAAGACAATGAAACATGAGGACTATTCAAAGGGAAGACAAACGAAGGATAATGACACAGGGCAGGTGAGGGTAATGAAACACAGCAGGGAAACAATACAGGAAACGAGAGGGGCGGGGCCACTGACGAGACACGAGAAAACACATGAGAAGTAAAAAACATAAACATCTCATGGCTTTCTCACATAAAACAAGGGATCCTGCCGTGATTCTGCTACAAGATCAAAAAAGACATGACAAGATGGGCAGAATCACGACATTCGCTACAGAATGGTCATTTTCTGGGTGACTGCACTGCATTTGTAAATGTTAGATCAGTGATGTTGACTAGCAGTTAATCTGGCATATTGCTCTTAATTGGACCAAACTCAATTTTAAGGCTGTTTCACACTTGGTTCAGTTCCTTGAGTCAAATTACAACTTGACCCCCCCCAAACAAACCAGTTTCTGATGTCACACAGACTTGGGTCTTCACACAAAAGTTCTCGTGTCAAATAATAAAAGACATTAAAAAAATGCTTAAAAGAATAGTTCGGCCGATAATGAAAATACTTGTATCATTTACTCACCCTCACACCATTCTGCATCTTTATGACTTTCTGCAGAACACAAAAGAATATATTTTGAAGAGCACCAGTAACTGAACAACATTGGGCCCCATTGACGTCCATTGTATGGACACAAAACCACAGAGACATTTATCGAAATATCTTTTTTTGTGTTACAACAAAAAAGTGGTGTATGAGGAGACTAAGAGCCATTGCCCTTTCATCAGACATACTGTAAGTACATACACTGCGTTCCAAATTATTATGCAAATTGGATTTAAGTGTCGTAAACATTTAATTTTATATTGTTCAATTAAACTTATGGATGGTATTGTGTCTCAGTGCTCTTTGGATCACTGAAATCAATCTCAGACACCTGTGATAAGTAGTTTGCCAGGTGAGCCCAATTAAAGGAAAACTACTTAAGAAGGACGTTCCACATTATTAAGCAGGCCACAGGTTTCAAGCAATATGGGAAAGAAAAAGGATCTGTCTGCTGCCGAAAAGCGTCAAATAGTGCAATGTCTTGGACAAGGTATGAAAACATTAGATATTTCACGAAAACTTAAGCGAGATCATCGTACTGTGAAGAGATTTGTGGCTGATTCAGAGCACAGAAGGGTTCGTGCAGATAAAGGCAGAATGAGGAAGGTTTCTTCCAGACAAATTCATCGGATTAAGAGAGCAGCTGCAAAAATGCCATTGCAAAGCAGCAAACAGGTATTTGAAGCTGCTGGTGCCTCGGGAGTCCCGAAAACCTCAAGGTGTAGGATCCTCCAGATGCTTGCAGTTGTGCATAAACCTACTATTCGGCCACCCCTAACCAATGCTCACAAGCAGAAACGGTTGCAGTGGGCCCACACATACATGAAGACTAATTTTCAAACAGTCTTGTTTACTGATGAGTGCCGTGCAACCCTGGATGGTCCAGATGGATGGAGTAGTGGATGGTTGGTGGATGGCCACCATGTCCCAACAAGGCTGCGACGTCAGCAAGGAGGTGGCGGAGTCATGTTTTGGGCTGGAATCATGGGGAGACAGCTGGTGGGCCCCTTTAGGGTCCCTGAAGGTGTGAAAATGAACTCTGCAAGGTATGTAGAGTTTCTGACTGAGCACTTTCTTCCATGGTACAAAAAGAAGAACCATGCCTTCCGTAGCAAAATCATCTTCATGCATGACAATGCACCATCTCATGCTGCAAAGAATACCTCTGTGTCATTGGCTGCTATGGGCATAAAAGGAGAGAAACTCATGGTGTGGCCACCATCCTCCCCTGACCTCAACCCTATTGAGAACCTTTGGAGCATCCTCAAGCGAAAGATCTATGATGGTGGGAGGCAGTTAGCATCAAAACAGCAGCTCTGGGAGGCTATTCTGACATCCTGCAAAGAAATTCAATCAGAAACTATCCAAAAACTCACAAGTTCAATGGATGCAAGAATTGTGAAGGTGATATCAAAGAAGGGGTCCTATGTTAACATGTAACTTGCCCTGTTAGGATGTTTTTGATTGAAATAGCTTTTGATTTCAGTAAATATGACCTCCTAATGCTGCAAATTCAACAAATGACCATTTTCAGTTTTTTACAACCTATGAAATGTTTTCAAACTCTGTTGTGCATAATAATTTGGAACAGTGCATTTTGAGTTTTTCATTTTTTAAATAAATACTGTTGTCAGTGGGAGGTTTGTTCAATAAAATTCCAAATGTACCCTAACTGTTGATTACTTGAAAATTATACTGACTGTCATTTGCATCGACAAATTAGGAAAACCAGAGAAAGATATCATTTGCATAATAATTTGGAACGCAGTGTACAGTATATACAGGCCAGAAAACAACATGTCTGGTGATACTTTTAAGATTGAGTATTTCGGCTCTGTATCAGAGCATCCTGTTACACAATCTAAACTCAGGAGAACAAAAAGCATTACTCTCTTGCTCTGGGAGACTGACAAGAGGAAATGTAATGCATGATAAAAGCACTGCTTTGTGTGCAAATGCAGTTAAATAGATTGTGCGAGTGGCCCAAGTGAAAAGCCCAAGTCTAAAGGAGGGAGGAGAGTGTGTAACTTTAAAATAATGAGAAGAGGAGAGCATGTGAAAGAAAAAAAACAATGGATGAAAGTGGGGGAAAGAAAAAGAGAGCAGGATCTGAGAGCGAGGGAAGGAGGTGAAGAAAAGAGGGAATAAAGGCTAAAGTAGGAGGAGGGATGAGTGGAGAGGTCAGTAAAAGGACAGAATCTCACTTGCCGTTAATGACAGTGAGTATCGCTCTAATCTGCCATCATTAGCCTGATTATATCAGAGGGGATTGAGCTTTCCCCTCAGCTCCAATCAATGAGACTGAATCAATAGGAAGATGAGATCATGTGATCTCTTCACAGCCAAATCCAACACAGAGAAGCCAAGTTCATGATATTGAGGATAACAGTAATGATAACTATAAAATTGAAGTCGTCCTAAATTTAACAGAACAGCAGGGTCCACGCAACAACTATAATAATAAAGATTCCTGAATGTTGATTGGCTTTTGCTGATGTCATCTTTCATGTCCAGGATGCCTTGAAACTTTTACAGACATGAAAGTATGAATAAAAAAGATGACAGTTCTCTCAGAACTAAAGGAAAAATTTAAATGTTGCCTCAGAAATAAACTGAAATAAGTTTAAAGCACTAAAATTATAATAATAAACAAAAACTATAAAATAAAAATTAAATTAAAATGAATTCATGTTATAGAGCAACATAAAAAATAAACAAATCAATTACAGAAGTGAATACCAAAATTGCTAAAACTTTAACTAAAATTAACATAAAAACAAAAAATCTAAAAACAAAAGCTAATATTAATAAAACTATATAACTTAAATCAAAACTATAATAACTGACTGGCAATTAAAATCCACCTGCATTTTAAAGAGCCTATTCATTTAAAATGTGTAAATATGAATAATAGCAAAAAATTCTTAATGTGAATGGCCTTAGTTGAGCTCGGCCAACTTCAGCAAATTCTAATCTGACACATCCAAACTCATGTTATCAAAGTCAATCCAGCCCACTATAGTACTCAAATTGTTTTTGCTGTTGTACAGGTATCCAGCTATCCTGCTATCTGTTCCTGTTTACAAATTTGGATTCGTTGCAGCGAACTGTAAAAAAGCCTTTATTCTTTGCAGGAATAAACAGTTTACAACCACCCGACCCAAACAAGTCATTGTGATCTTGATTGTTTGTAATTAAATGTAAAGATGAGAGCAAAAACCGTCCAGATATAGGAGATCATTTTGGGAGATGTTCTGTGAACAGTAAACAAGCGTTTAACTCCATCCAGACGTATTTTTTGTACTGTCAGTTTGGACAGCATTTCAAGTGTGATTAGAGTGCGTGTATCCCCGCGCCAACTCAGCACATGTGTGTGTGTGTGTGTGTGTGTGTGTGTGTGTGTGTGTGTGTGTGTGTGTGTGTGTGTGTGTGTGTGTGTGTGTGTGTGTGTGCGTATTCATCTGTGACTGGATGTTCTCATGAGTAGTGTGGAGGTTGTTTGTGTGCTGTATAAACTGCAACCCGTCTTCTACCCCAGCTGTGCCTCCCCTTGAGTTACTACAAAACATCAGAACATTAGGTGGCCAGTGTGTGGATTGATTTCAATGCTTTTACTCAGATCATGTAAAAAGCATTCATTGGTGTATTTGTTGTCTTGTAATCCCTGTTGAAAAAACAGCACATGCTGGTTGGGTAGGTTTTGAAGCATGGTAGCTGGTGGGAAACCATCTCAGGACCAGCTTAAACCATTACAAACCAGCTACCATGCTTCAAAACCTACCTGACCAGCATGTGCTGGTTTTTACAACAGGGATAGTGCTGAAAATAATCATCTTAATGTTTTCATACTTGATCATGTAAACGACGTTCTTTGTGGCTTAAAGTTTCGGAACATTTTAAACTGTCATATGACTCATTTTAGATATATGTATTGATTTGATTTATGGATTATTTATTCAATATCGGTGTCTCTTTTCTCTGCAGGATGAGGCGGGTGTTTAGATGTTATGGCTTGGTGTTGCTGGTCTTGGGGGTGATGGGACAGAAACTACCCACCCGTGATGAAGGCCTCTTTCAGATGCAGATCAGAGATAAAGCTGCTTTCCACGACTCCTCTGTCATGCCCGATGGAGCTGAGATCAGTGGATACCTGTTCAGGGACGCGCCAAAAAGGTAAAGTCATACAAGACATCACACACTACTGTAAATAAATTGACACACACACACACACATACACACAAACGAATTTCATGTTTCAACATTATTCGAAATGGGGCGGGGTGTTGTATTGTCATGCACATACGTCTTTATTGTGTGTGAATAGGAAATATGGAATCTATTATGACCATGGGGCTTCAGATGAGAGTAGGACATGCATTATGAATGAGTTGCTGGGAAATCAGCGAGTGTGTGCGTGTGTGTGTGTGTGTGTGTGTGTGTGTGTGTGTGTGTGTGTGTGTGTGTGTGTGTGTGTGTGTTTGATGAAGGAGTTCTCTGAGTAGCAGGTGCATTCTGATAGAAGGACACCCACCGTGTTTAAGAAAAGGCTATGGGTTATTTTTACTAAGGATCCTAGAGGAATTAATGGTAACATACATACCACAGATGTTCACATGCTGAGCTCTTTGCATTTAAAAAAACCGTTGGAGTAATAATTTATCTCCCCGTTACTCGTTTGATGTCCATGCCAATAATTCCAACCATGTTGTGTCCTGCTAATGAACTGCAGTGTGCTAACAGAGCCGATTACACGGACATCAAGTGTACATTAATCATAATCATTTAGCAGAACATAGCGCTGGAAGGTGTGTCTGTTCAGAGAGGATCTCAACAGCAGGTCACCTATTTTTGCAATAGACAGTATAGTGTATGCACAGAAAACATGCCTGACCTGTGACATTTGTCAAAATGTGAAGTAGATTACAGAGCACACTGCATCGGGATACTGTATCCCACAATGCAATGCCATCGCCATTGATTTTCGTATGACAAACGAACTATAAATAATACAAGCCAATACTTTGAAAACTTCTTATCATAATAATCATGCCAAAAATTGGATGGATTAAAAACTAGATTAAAATACGATAAATAATTTTTATTTCCTTGGGATCAAGTGTATGCCATGTTCTACTCGTACATAATAATCATGTAAAGATCCTAATAAGTCATGCAAAAACAATAACTGACTACTGTTTGAAATGTTTATTGCTCCTTTTTTTGCATTATTTACTTTTTTATTAAAGCTGCAATGTGTGACTTTTTTGGTAAAAATGGAAATGACCTAGAAAAAAGTCAGTTATTGAGCCTTGCCTTACCCAAATTCAAAAATGTGTAAGCTTATAGTCACGATTTTTAAGTCTGACATCATTTGCAATTTTATGTTTCAAACAGAGGTGGTGACATAAAGGGCAAAAGTTACGGATTGCAGCTTTAAATATAATAGGCAAGCCGGGAGCTTTACATATAATTAGGCTTGTATTGCATCGCAAACATACAATAGCTATAATATAGAGTAGGTTTTTAAAAGATGTCTCCCGTGTGTAACACATTGCCACACAGATGCTAATCCAGTTACAACATGGTGCTAAAAAAAACAATAATAAAGTTGCATAGACAGCAAAGTGAACATTTACAGCGTTGTGTTTAGGGGATACGGTGGGTTTATTTAGTAATAGTCCCTGTAAGGCCAGCTAGTTCTAATTTCAGTACATTGTGTCTTGGGACGAGTTTTAATATATCTCACATACTTTTCAAAGGCGAAACATGGAGGTGGTAAGACAAGCAAAATTAGCAACACCATTATACTGAGCATAACCTCACTAATACAGCAGTCTTATGTAACAGCAATCCCTTGTGCGGAAATTATACTTTAAATGATATCTTTGTTTTGCTTTGTTTAATGTAATGTTTTACATACAAGATCTCTTTTAATTCAGTGGTAGAAAAAGTGTATCCAAAATAGAACAAAAAATGATAACAGATGGTTAGTTTTCACACAGACATCAAAAGCAATTTAATCGAGGCGAACAGCACATCTGGTACACAACATACAACGAATCACATTCAATTTCCTGCAGAATTTCTGCTGTTTTTATCTGTTGTAACTTGTGTACACTCTGGTGTGCATGCTAACTGTGTCTCTAATTCTCGTTCTTGCAGGTACTATTTTGTAGTGGAAGAAGACAACACTCCCCTCTTGGTGACGGTGACACCTTGTGATGCTCCGCTCGAGTGGAGATTGACATTGCAGGAACTCCCTGAGGACCGCAGCGGAGAAGGATCAGGTATCCGAATTAAATCTCCCGATCAATGTTGCAACTCTGCAGTAATTTAAGACCTGTTTTCCATGTCCACGGTCTAAACTATTATTAGAGAAACTGCTCTGAGATCTGTGGAACAAGAGAACATCTCCCATAGCTATTCAATACATCTTAAGGATTAAAGCAGACAGTGGTATCTCCTTCCATTTATCTCCAAAGGATTAAAGATGATTAGTAGGAATCATTTTGATCAATAAAGATTAGGAATTGCTTTCATATTTAGACTAAAATGTAAAATATACCCTAAAGGATTTGAATAAACTTTCAATAAGAGTTACTATAATGGCAATGATATTGTAGAATATGTAGCCTCCATTTCAAAACGTCCTATTGAAAAGTTGTTGAATAATGCAAATACATAATTTTGTCCAGATGTTTAACAATTAAAAATCTTTCATTCAGACAGCAATTCCAGAATGCACTGTGATAAGCTTGGTGAAAGACAGATGTTCAACAATCGATACAATATATCACAACAATAGTTTAAACATATTATACGTTTATTTTACTCTATTCTACAATTTATGTGCGTTGTGTATTTTAATGCTTAAAAGGAAGCTGCAGTAGACAGCAAAGCAGCCCAATAGATTTCAAAAAGACCCTTGAAGTTTTCCTGAAGTAGTTCAACAGATTTAATAAAAAAGCCTAAATGAATGACCTACAGATGGCTGCTTGGAAAGTTTTATGCAAAATTAGCTCCAGATTAATCTGAAAACCAAGAAAAATAAGCCCGGCCACAAGTAAATATGTGTTTGCTGTGAAGTACTGTGGAGCGTGTCCAGCGTGGGTCAGTGTTTTCCAGTGTGGTCAATCATTAGCTCAGTTTGCGTCAGTGTGTGTTTTTTAGAGCATTTGTTAGTTTGTGCCCAATACGACTTCACCTGGTGCGCTGATGGTGGGCACCTGACACCTGCAGACCTAAGAGCTAGAGAATGGGAAGGAAAAATACAAAAACATTGAAATGTATTGGGGTAATCATCTCAAATTCAAACGAAAGAAAGGTGTTTCAAATTAAATGAGACCTGAGAGATTCAACAGCAAAGCTATATGATTCCTCTTTATCAAGCTATTTTCCATTTTAAGTTTCCATCTACCCTCTCCCGACGTTTTTCTTTTTCCCATCTAGAGAGTATCCAAAAAATAAATCAATAACATACCTCAAAACATTCTTATGTTTCACTTCAGACATGTGGGCTAGTGTGGCGGTTTCACTCTAAGTGCATCTGTCCCCGCAAAACTGAATGTATAGCGCCAAACGTAAGAACAGAGAGAAACCGTTGTGTCAGGAGCGTGCACGCTGAACATGTCCATGTGTGAGACAACAAGCTTCTCTGATCATCTCTGACTCGCTGTGTCGTAATGACTCGCAGGCACTGGGTTATCCTCTTCCTCCTTGCTTATGGCCTGGTACGGCTGTATCGGCTGATGAAACGCAGAGACCACCATCATTCACGCCTACAGTAATGCCCTGTTGGGTTTTACTCAAAGGGTCCTGATTTTTTACAGCATACAAGATGTAATGATCGCCACGCTTCGGCTAGCGGCATGACTTGTCTGCCACTGTGAGGTGCTAAAAGATTAATTCATCATTGTTATATGTTCACAATGCATTTCTTTTAGGGGGTGCAACTGAAATCTAATACTTATTAGGTAATCACAAAAGTACTTTTTAGAAGAGACTCCCAAACAACTCCCAAAAAGAAACTGTGTAGGGTTTCTAGTTATTGTTGTCCTTAGTATGGTACTGCGGTGACTGTAAACACAAACTGTACATACTGTACAAGTCTTTCCCATGTTTGCTGGATAGCAGCTGGTCACTGAGTCCAACACGTGTTCATTTAGCTCTTTGGTTGGCAAACATAATATTATGTTTTCTGGCCCCGCTGAATTGAGAAGGCTTGGAAAGGTATAAGGAGACAGCGATGCCACAAGGGATCTCTGTGTAGCTTAAGGATCCCGGAGAAAGCAAAGTGAAAGTCATCCTCTGATGTACAGAGGTGTTTGGATAGAAAACTCAGCAGGCAACGGAGTCCGCAGGGTGAGGTGCTCAGAATGACCCCGTCAGGATCAACCAATTAAGCGATGCTCTTTCCGTTATTTTTCCACTGGTGCTAATTGGGGTGGTGGGAGGAAGTAATGGAATGTAAACAGCTAGATGAGAGGATTTGGAGTGATGAGGGATATTGTGTATTTAAATGTCTGACTCATTGACTTTCAGAGAGAGAGAGCTTAAATGTGTATACATCCTTTTATTCGACAGTTTACGTTGCTTGTGTTTGTGTGTGGTTTGTGTGTGGTCCTCCTTCATCATTGTACCCCAACAGAAGACCTTGCTTTTATGCTTGTGGTTTGCTCTGTGGTGTGCTAACTCTCTATGATCTTCTGATGTTCAGAGTCTTCCAGGGTCTAATTTTGTGACTCTTTGTGTGCCTCAGGTGAGCCAGAGCCATTGGAGCAGCAAAAACTGCAGGTCACCACCAGAGAAGGTACCGAACTCTTCACCTACAAAGGAAATGATGTTGAGTCATTCATCTCCACCAGCTCCTCTTCCGGTTTGTACCAGCTGGAAATCCTCTCGACTGAAAAGGATAGCAACTTTAAAATTTATGGTACTACAACCCCTGAGTCCGACCAGCCCTACCCGGAACTACCTTACGACCCCAGGGTTGATGTTACAGCGCTGGGTCGTACGACCGTCACACTAGCGTGGAAGCCTACTCCTGCTGGCTCTGTAATGGGCCAGCCGATGCAGTACTGTGTGGTGATTAACAAGGAGCACAACTTCAAAAGCTTATGTGCGGCAGAGGCCAAGATGAACTTTGATGATGGCTTCATGACCGCTCCAAAGCCCGGGAGGGACTTCAGCCCCTTTGACTTTGCTCATTTTGGTTTCGTCCCATCTGAGAATGATTTCAGTAAGGATCGTTCCCTCACCACTAACAGAGCTTTGAGCAGCAAACTGAGTCGCACATATATCCCCAAGCCCAAAGTTTCAGACATACAGAAAATCTGCATAGGCAACAAGAATATTTTTACAGTGTCAGACCTCAAGCCAGACACACAGTACTACTTTGATGTGTTCGCCGTCAACACGGGCACCAACATGAGCACTGCGTACGTGGGCACTTTTGCCAAGACTAAGGAAGAAGCCAAGCAGAAGACCCTGGAGCTCAAGGATGGAAAAGTCACAGACGTCTTCATTAAGAGAAAGGGCAGCAAATTCCTCCGTTTCGCTCCGGTCTCTTCTCACCAGCGCGTGACGCTCTTTGTGCACGCGTGTCTGGATGCAATACAGGTTCAGGTACGCCGCGATGGGAAGCTTGTTCTCTCACAGAATGTGGAGGGTGTTCGTCAGTTCCAACTACGCGGCAAGCCCAAAGCCAAGTATCTGATCCGTCTGCGGGGGTCCCGTAAGGGTGCTTCCACTTTGAAAGTGTTGGCCAGTACTCGTGCTGGAGGCAAGCAGCCCTTCCCAGCCCTACCCGAGGATACCCGCATCAAGGCTTTCGATAAGTTGCGTACCTGTTCCTCTGTCACCGTGGCTTGGCTTGGCACGCAGGAGCGCAACAAATACTGTGTGTACCGACGTGAAGTCGACGAAAGATATGGCGAAGAGCAAAGACGCCGGGAGCAGAACCAGTGCGCTGGAACCGAGAATCGCCGCAAGTCTGAAAAGGTACTTTGCAAGTACTTCCACAGTGCCAACCTGCAGAAGGCCGTTACCACGGAGACCATAACGGGCCTTGAGGCGGGAAAGAGCTACCTCCTGGATGTTTATGTGGTGGGACACAGCGGCCACTCAGTCAAGTATCAGAGTAAATTGGTGAAAACAAGGAAGTACTGTTAAAAAACAGAGACTCAGAAGTACAGACTCTGCACAGAAGTAAATATATTATATATATAATGAGAAAAAAAGAAGATTATTTAACTCGAAGTGGTATTCTACTAAGGAGAGTTTTGCAGACTGACTTTTTGCGCTAACGCTAATGGCGCATGTCTCGCAGTTACTGAACTGCCTGTAGAGTGAGATATCAACCTCTGTATTTATGTTTACATTACCGAGTCGAGTCTGGCACTCTCAGGCCACCTTAGGCACCTGAAGGTTTGTTCTCAGGGGGTGCCATCGCTGTTGCTACATAAAGAGTCCTTGTCCTGCATCCTCAGTGCCATGGAAACAGGAGTTTGGAGCAGTTCTTTTTGGCCTCTGCATGCACCATTTGTCTGCCTGTCTATGGTTTCCCTGTTTGTCTGTTTTTGTTCTTACGGCAGCCATTGCGGAAGTAGCGCCAGGACTCTTTCTTTTCCCTCTCCCTCCTTGTACTCAAAACATGGTTTAGAAGATTTAAATTATTTCATACTTCTTAATGTTTTATTTTTTTAACTGTTATTTTTGTTATTGACGATAATTATTAGTGATACAGAAGTGTTTTAAATCTATATGAACGTTGACGTTGTTGAAGCGTTTCCCCACTGTCGGTTCGTGTATGTATAACTTCACAGTTTGTGAATCTGGTGTGTGTAAATGTGTTTCATCATCTATGTGTCACATGTACAGATTTTCTCTGCCAATATTCATGTACATAAACACTAAATATAGACATCTGTAATCCCAGTGGTGCTGTGTTTCTCTACCAGGAATATAAGGATTATACAGGACCGTATGTGTGTTATGAGCTAACTGCCCCATGTTGGTCACAGGTGAAGCAATGTAATGCATTGCTCAAAGTTTAACCATTTTCAACTCAGATCTCATGTCACAGATCATTTGAATAATTACTAGACAACTTGCAAGAAAAAACCCACAAAATGATGGAAATTGATGGCATGTACAGTATATGTAAAATTAAGTAGGACGATAAAATATCAGAAATTGCTTTATTACTGTGATTGTTACTGATACCATTTGTGTTGAAAGGCCCACCCAAAAGAAAAAATATTGCACATAGGTTGCTCTTTCATAGCGCAGGAGATTTGATGGAGTTCTCAGTTGTATTTCATTATAAGTATCGACGTAGTTTCAGATGTTTCCCCTAATACTACCCTAATAAGACTCGAGATATAAAACACATGAGATTTTTTCATTGAGGACTACCAAATGTCCTCACAATTTAATGTCACGTTTCACTATATTTTGCTTTATAACATTTGTCCCTCATATAGCCAAACACATACATATGAAAGCTTAGACACAAACTATCTTTAAAGAATAGTTCACCCCAAAATGATCTCATCATTTACTTACCCTCACGCCATCCATGTGTTAATAACTTTCTTCAGCTAACACAAAGTTATATTAAATAATATTCTGTCCATGCATCCATCCTAAAAGTAGGCCTAATTAATAAGACTGAAGTCTAGTGGATTAATAAATATTTTCTGAAGTTAAATGATGGGTTTGTGTAAGAAAAATGTTCATATTTAGAACTCGTTAAACTCTTTGAACTACTTTTTAAACACAAACATCTTGCTGTTAGTGTGTGTCCTGGGAGCTCAACTACTTGTTCCAACCACCTGTCCATCACTACAGACATGGCAGAACCACACCTGGCTTACATCAGCTTCATTGTCATTGCCGCCCTGCAATAATGCTGAAGAGCACTGCGGGAACAGTGTGGGAATGGTTTGAGAATGCTTGGGGAAATGGTTTGGAAATGCCACGGACGGCCCTGTACAGAGAGGCTAATGAGAACGGTCAGCAGGGACTCAGTGTGTGTGCGAAGCTCATATAAAGAGGGTCAGTTAGAGAGTGCATATGTTTTTAATAAAAGCCAAATTCCCCTGATCCCAAATCAATCACCAGAAGAAACGATGTTCAGATGTATTTCTTTTGTCTTTTCTTCTCAAGTCGCTTGCCTTGCCGTCTATAGCCAGCTACTTTCCAATGCCACAAAAATATAAATAATTAATTTGTTTTTTATTAAGCACACCACATAGATAGACAGAACACCTCGCATGAAGCACACAGGCTTAGAGACTCACAATTGACAGTTTGATATTAACATGTTGCTAAGCTAATGATGAGATGTTTCGAGACCAGAAACATTCTCTACTCAAACTCAGACATTCCCTTCAAATGTGTCTGTCAAAATTAGCATCTAGGTGTCTAGGTATAATCATGTCAACAGTTTAACAAACTTGTTCAGTAAATTTACTCATTTAAACAGTTACTCTGATATGACAGCAGGTGCGTTGCGATACATTTTAAAAACATTTTGCTATCTCATGCAAAATAGGTGGTTTGGTTGTTTTTTAATAATCATACATTTTGTTAGATTTATATTTTACAAATGTATAATAAGCCATCTTGTAAAATAGTTATGAATTCTTGTGAGATCAGAGTTCACATACCGTATGCTTCTGCCTAAACAGCATTAAAATAGCACACGCAAATATTAAATATTGATTATTTATTGATCAAATATTGATCCTTTATAATTCAACAGATTTTTAATACTTTTCATTATAGCGTAAAATATAAGCAACTATAAAACATAGTTTTCAAGTTCAAAGTTTATTCGTCACATTCAAAACCATACATAGTACGACATGCAGTGAAATGCTTTTTCGACTGTCCGAATAAGAGTAGAAAAGAGATAGGAAAGGAAGGAAGGTTAAACTATATATAAACTATGTATAAATATAGTAAATATTTTCGTAGATATTACTTTAGACTCTTTCACAGGGCTTTAAGCAGAGAATTTTGGATTTGTTTTAGTGATGGAGGACCCAGTGCCTTATTAGGCTTCTTACAAGGCAGCATACTGCTGATGTCTATTTGGAGGAGTTTTTACATCGAGATAAAGACTGTGTGATGCCTTAAAAATCTGTCTACTTTGGAGTTTTTCTTCGATTATTTGCATACACAGTCTTTACACACACTGAGTCCGTTTACCTCAGCGTATCCTTTATTCTAAAATTCATATGAACCACAGTTGCTGTTGGAAGCCAACACACACTCAGAGTAAGATGATAACCACACTATCAAAACAGGTCTTCTTCCTGTGAAAGCAATTCACATGTGTGTCGTAAAAGAGAAAAATACTCAAATACACAAAATAAACATCTCATACTGGGTGGCTCTTCACTGGAGACTATAAAAGGACAGATATGTGTTTGTTAGTAAGAAGTATAGAGATACAGCCAGAGAAAACCAGGAAAGAAAGAAATAGATAGAGGCCACATCTCAGATTGATGGGTTCCTGCTTTTAGCTGTGAACTTTGTTCTGCTCTTATCTGATATTTGCCGTGTGTGTTCAAGTATACGCATGACTTGCATTCCAGGCCTTAGAACTCAGTGGCACTTTTGAAGATAGTTTTTGGAGAAAGACTGTGAGGTATCTGAGATCTCAAACACATTTACACACTTGCCATCAACATACAAATTCGGTTTATGACACTTATGTGTGATCCTGTTTGTAAGGAGTAAAAAAATGCTAAAACTTTTCAAAGATCTCCTGACAAACCACAGTTCTGGCAGTTACTCTGAGGTCAGACCATCTGAACAG
Source organism: Triplophysa rosa (assembly GCF_024868665.1). Taxonomy (NCBI): domain Eukaryota; kingdom Metazoa; phylum Chordata; class Actinopteri; order Cypriniformes; family Nemacheilidae; genus Triplophysa; species Triplophysa rosa. The sequence goes on from NC_079910.1 coordinate 19,460,364, forward strand.
TATCCAAAGATCTTCTCACGTGGATCAAAAACTTCCAGCAAACACTCTCTAAACTCACGGCGGTGTGGTCTAATGTGGTACATATAGCTTTTTCTCATTCACACACACAAATGGAGATAGAGTTCAGGGGAATGGTGGTATGGTGGATTTCTTCAAGGTCTCCTCAAGATATGTGTAAATCTTAAAAAATCCTCAAAGGTAGATCAAGGTTCGTCGTGTATACAAATGCAACACAGTCTCAAGGGAATTCGTGACATTGAGTGCGTTTACATGCACAAAATAAACGGATATCTATCAAAAACCAGCTTATGAAAGAAACCTGTTTTCACACGTTTACATACATATTAATAAACCGGCTATTATTATAAAGAATAATTGAACACTTCTTTTTAAGAATTTAGGCGAGATGCTATTGTCTCCTGGATAATGTAAGTACAAATGAAAAAAAAATGGAAACCCTCATAAGGGGTGGTCTGGTGTCTCTGTTGTCCTTTATCAGATGTCTGTTAATAGTGGCAGTCATTTTCTCACGCTTTATCTTCACTGTAATTTCTCTGTCTCCCTGGACTATTTCTCTACCCACCCTCTTCATTCTCTCTCCCTATCAACGTTTCCCATCCTGGTGGCCCTCAGGAACCGGCGGGGGTTTGACAAAGTAAAACAAGTGTGCATAGTATTATCAACAGTGTTGGACAGGCCAGAAACAGCATTCAGCGAGTTTGCATGATGGAGACACATCAGGTTTGAGGAGATCTCGCAGTATCAAGTTTTCAGAGGTGTTTAAGAAATGTGGTTGGCAGTAGTGTGGACTGCCAGTAAGAGGTTTGTCTGCACAAAAAATATTTGTGCAAAGAAATAGAGACTCTGAGGAGTGAAAGATCACTCAATCCTCAATGGTAAGCATTACGATCAACCTCTGTCTGCGTCTGGGTTCTAGAGTCAGTTTGGATGCTGACAACAGTGTCATTTGGTTATGATGAATTGCTTTGGATCCTCTGATAAATGAAAATGATGTCGTTATTTATTCATCCTTGTGTCATTCCATACCTTCCCTCTTAAAAATAAAAGTGCTTAAAAGTTTCTTCACGTCGGAGCCAGGTGGTCGAGTGGTTCGTGCTCCGACATGTGGCGCTGGTGCGTTCTGGGCGACCCGAGTTCGAGTCCCGGCTCGTGGTCCTTTCCCGATCCATCCCCCTCTCTCTCATCCACTTTGCTTCCTGTCCTCTCTGAAAAGAGTCTCTCTCTCTGTCAAATAAAGGGAAAAAAACGCCAAAAATAAATCTTTAAAAAAAAAAAAAAAAAGGTTCTTCACAGCGATGCCATAGAACAATCATTTTTGGTTCCACAAAGAACCATTCAGTCAAAGGTTCTTTTTTTAAGAACCATCTGTTTATTACTCTACCAACTTTTTTTTCGCCACAAAGAACCATTTGTGAAACAGAAAGGTTCTTCAGATGTTAAAGGTTCTTTATGGATCCATTCAGACAAAAAAGGTTCTTCTATGGTATTGTGAAGCACCTTCATTTAAAGAGTGCATTTAAAAAAATGTATGTCTCTTCATCCTTGGGTTTGTGTAGTGATCCGGGCTGTGAAAAAACTAAAGTCTACTTTTAAAATTCCCAAAATGAAGTCTTTCCCATCCTCCTGTTTCAATAGGATATGTGTCAACACATTTGATTGTGCTCATCAAAGAATTTCATTGTGTCTTTTAGTTCAGTCCTTTATTTTCAAATGTGTGTGTGTGTGTGTGTGTGTGTGTGTGTTTCTCTGGGTAGGATTTGTGTGTGTGGCCAGCATTAGTCTGTGATCAATGACTCTTCAGCTTAGAGAGTAAAAGTTGATGCTCAAGTGTGTGTAGGGTCAGGTCAAGGGTCACTGAGTCCTAATCATCGTAACCTTCCATTCACAGAGTCCTCACTGCGAGCGCGTTGACAGCAGGGGTCAGTGGGGTCCCAGAGGTCACCAGGGGTCAGGGGACTGAGAAGACAGGGCCACACAAAGATCACTCTCCTCATCTTCTGTCACTAATACACACTCACATTAACATTCGGTATCCTCTTAAAGACTCCATGAAATGGTGGGACGAGTGTGTTTCCCACCAAAACAGGAAGTAGAGGTGGGGCATGTTGGGGGTTCCATTTCACTTTATCAAATTCACTTTCAAACACATGTGGGCAGATGCGAAAGAGACTCAAGCATATGCATTGTGCATATCCATTGAAGTTCACAGAGGTGACCTGTGAACTAACAACAAGACGTTTGATAAATATAAGATATACCAATATTAGATCTATATTAAGCTCTTGGTTTAATAAAAAGAACACAAACTCCAATCTGAAAAACAGTAAATATCCTATATTATATAGGACCTTATTTATGTAATAAACGTCATATCCTTAATATCCCATATTCATTAAAAAAAATACTGTAATCTAATGTGATTGTTTTTTACCACTTTTTAAAAACAGTCAGGACAGTCAGCACAACAATTTGTGATTTGCTACTTGCTATATACTCTTTCTAGGCAGATGGGTGTCAGGGTTCTGGTAGACGGAGAGCACACCACTGAGGTAGATAAGAAAAAGGAGTTTATTTCAAAAACAGGTAAGTATGCAAAAACAGGTAAGTATGCAAAAACAGGCAAGTATTCAAAAACAGGCAAGTATTCAAAAACAGGCAAGTATCCAAAAACAGGCAAGTATCCAAAAACAGGCAAGTATCCAAAAACAGGCAAGTATCCAAAAACAGGCAAGTATCCAAAAACAGGCAAGTATCCAAAAACAGGAATATCCAAAAACAGGAATATCCAAAAACAGGAATATCCAAAAACAGGTAAGTATGCAAAAAACAGGTAAGTATGCAAAAAACAGGTA
>NC_079910.1:19467248-19507848 GCF_024868665.1 Triplophysa rosa
GGATGAAACCTTGTCGTAATGCCTCCTCGATATACTCCTCCATGGCCTTCTGCTCCGGGATGGACAAAGAATAGATCTTTCCTTTGGGCATTGTGGCCCCAGGCAGCAGCTCAATGGCGCAGTCCCATGGCCGGTGAGGAGGCAGCTCCGTAGCCCTCAGCTTGGAGAAGACGTCTTGGAACGACCGATAATCTACGGGAACCTCCCCGGAGTTGAGAACCTCAGGACACTCGACGGTAGTGGCTAGGATGGGTAGTACCGGTTTTAGGAGAGATTCCTCCTTGATCGGGACCCTGGTGTTGGCGGTGCGACCCGCCCATCCGGATATGATGCCAGTGCGCCAGTCCACGATAGGTTGACGTTCCATCAGCCAGGGTCGTCCCAGAACGATATCGGAGGTGGACCCCTCCAGTACCCAGAAGGAGATCTTCTCCGTATGCCTGGGAGAGATGTGAAGGGTGATGGGTGGGGAATGGTATGTGATCCGACCTCGGCCCAGCGGTTTTCCTAGGATGTCTTGCACAAACATGGTTCTCTCGTTCCTTAGGCGCGGGAAGCCCAACTGAGTAAGAAGATTCAGAGAAATGAAGTTCCCGGCGGCTCCAGAGTCAATCAGGGCATGGACTGGAACAGAGAAGTTAGGTGCAATAATGACCACTTATCTATCCATACACCGGAGGCCGGTGTATGGATAGAACTCACCGCTGGTCGAGCCGGACGGACGGGGCAGACGGCTAGGCGATGACCTGACCCTCCACAGTACAGACAAAGGTTAAGGTTCCGCCTCCGTGTATGTTCCTCAGGACATAGTCGAAAACGATCCACATCCATGGGTTCTGGATCTGAAGAAGTCCGAGAAGCAGAAGTCGTAACCCGTGGAGGAAATGTACCGGGTGATGATGGCGAACAGGCTGACAGACGTTGGGCGATACTAATGGATCGTTGTATGAGAGCCTCCAGACCGACCGAGTCATCGTAGATGGCCATGTGTAATCGGATCGAGTTCTGTAGCCCTTGGCGGTAGACCGAGACAACGCCGGCTCATTCCATCCACTGGTCGCCGCAAGGGTGCGGAACTGGAGGGCATAATCCGCCACTGAAAGGCGTCCTTGTCAAAGCCTCAGCAGTAGATCGTGCACCGAAAGGTAATTCATTGCTTGGCCAAAGACCCCTTTAAAGTGCTCAAGAAAAGACTTCAGATTAGTGGTAAGTGGACCTCCGGCCTGCCAAATCCCGTATGCCCAGTTCAGGGCCTTACCGCTCAGGAGGGATATGATGAAGGCTACCTTGGATTTGTCCGTGGAGAATTGACCGGGGTGCAACTGTATGTAGAGCTCACATTGGAGACAGAACCCGCTACACTCCTCCACGGAGCCAGTATATCGGTTGGGTAGGGCCATGGGACTAGACGCCGATGGTGGGTTAGACGGAAGGAGTGAACCAAAAGTGATAGTTAACTTAACGCAGTTAGCATAGCAATAGCGTGTTAGCTTGCTTTCTGTTCACACTGTGGAATATCATCTTGCCTCTGGTTTGTCTTGTGTGCTAACTGTTTCTCTTTTTAAGCGAGTATACTACAATCCATCGAGCAACCTTGGTAAGTTGGAATTGCACTTCAAATCCGGTGAGTTATGGCTTCTATTCCTATTATTGTTACTTGCACCTCATGTCATATGTTTAGCTTAGCCTTCTCTGTCAGCTGCGAGGGCTTTATATGCGATAAATGCAGGGAAATAGTTAGGCTGACAGAGAAGATCTTAGAATTAGAGTCTCGCATCCAATCTTTATCTGAGGATAGTAAGAGTTTAACGACGATAGAAAACACTTTGGATGCGAGCAACATTAGCGCACACAGCTCGGTTCCGGTTGAAAATCCTCCGCAGCTGGGAAACTTCGTGACTGTGAGACGGCGTAGTCGCAGGACAAAACATCACTCGACCGTTCCGATTACAGTCTCGAACAGGTTTGCCCCGCTCAGTGACGCACCGACTGAGAAACCTGCTGAAAGTGCCCTAGTTATCGGTGATTCTATTGTTCGGAACGTTAACATAGAGGCACCAGCCACCATAGTCAAATGTTTACCGGGAGCCAGAGCGCCTGACATCAAGTCAAATTTAAATGTGCTGGCTAAGGCTAATCGTAAATTCAGTAAGATTGTCATTCACGTCGGCACAAATGATGTTCGACTCCGTCAATCGGAGATCACAAAAGATAACATTAAAGAGGTGTGTGAGCTCGCAAGCATGATGTCAGACACTGTAATATTCTCTGGCCCCCTCACTGCTTATCGTGGTGATGAGATTTATAGCAGATTATCATCACTAAATGGCTGGTTGTCTGAGTGGTGCCTGCAGAATGATATAGTTTTTATAAATAACTGGAAGAGTTTTGAGGGCAGACCTGACCTGTTGAAACGAGATGGTCTCCATCCCTCCTGGGCTGGGACTTCCATCCTGTCTAGAAATATGGCAAAAAGTCTTAATGCTAATGCTAAAACTTGACTCGCTGGGGCCCAGGTCAGGGAGCAGACAGTATGGCTTAACCAACTGTCTGCTTGCCGTCTCACGTCGCAGAATACACAAAATGTACAACATGTAGTAATCCGTTCTCCCAAACATCACAAAATAGAGACTGTGTCTGTCCCCCGGATTAGCAAACATAAAATAATGCGTAAACCTCTTGAAAGTAATTTAATAAACGTTAAACAAACTAAACATGAACAAAATACAGATAATCAACTGTTACGACTCGGATTGCTAAATATTAGATCTCTCTCTAATAAAGCACTTTTTGTTAACGATATGATAACAGATCATAAAATAGACATGCTCTGTTTGACAGAAACATGGCTAAAACCAGATGATTATATTGCTTTAAATGAATCTGTCCCCCAAGATTATTATTATAAACACGAGCCTCGTCTAAAAGGCAGAGGGGGAGGTGTCGCAGCACTTTACAATAACTCTCTTAGCATTTCCCAGAAGTCGAACTCTAAATATAATTCTTTTGAAGTCATGGTTCTTCATGTTTCAACACCTAATACTAAAGATAAAACACTTTTTAAATTGATTCTAGCTATTGTATATAGGCCTCCAGGGCACCACACAGATTTTATTAAAGAATTTGGTGGGTTCTTATCAGAACTAGTACTGGCCGCAGATAGACTCCTTGTCGTTGGTGACTTTAACATCCACGTAGATAACGTTACAGATGCCTTAGGAATGGCTTTCAAAGACACTCTTAACTCCATGGGCATTAGTCAACATGTGTCAGGACCCACTCACCTTCGTAATCATACTTTAGATTTAATACTGTCTTACGGTATAAATGTGGACGACGTTAAAATCCTTCAGCAGAGTGAAGACATTTCGGATCATTATCTGGTATTATGTTTGCTTCACTGGCCTACGGCTGCAAATAAAACTCATTGTTACAAATATGGTAGAACAATAACTTCAACTACCAAAGATGCGTTTCTCGATAATCTGCCCGAATTGTCTCAAATCATGAGAAATAACGTTGAAGATCTTGACATTACCACTGAAAATTTTAATTCCACCTTCTCGGTAACGCTAGACAAAGTTGCTCCACTACGTTTAAAGAAGATTAAAAATGGCAGCCCCACACCGTGGTATAATGAACACACTCAGGCTCTAAAGAAAGCGGCCCGAAAAATGGAGCGCAACTTTAAGAAAACTAAATTAGAGGTATTTCGTACAGCATGGAAGGATAGTATTCGAAAATACAGGAAAGCCCTAATAACTTCTAGATCCGCCTACTTTTCATCACTAATAGAAGAAAACCAGCACAACCCTAGGTTTTTATTTAACACGGTGGCTAAATTAACAAAAAATAAATCGTCAGTGACTTCTGATCCTGTATATCAGCATAGCAGTGATGAATTTATGAACTACTTCACATATAAAATCCAAGATATTAGAGAAAAAATTATAACAATGCAATCAGAAGTGAAACCCGCTGAACAAACTAACTACAGCGCCCTTAAGGAGAAAATGCAATTATTTTATACCGTAGATCAAGATGAGCTGTCTAAAATTATTAGATCATCTAAATCAACAACATGCATACTAGACCCTATACCTACAAATCTACTGAAAGAGATGCTCCCAGAAATTATAGATCCTCTTCTTGGTATTATTAACTCATCTCTGACATTAGGACATGTGCCTAAAGCATATAAGGTGGCTGTTATAAGGCCCCTTGTCAAAAAACCCCAACTCGACCCTAGAGAACTAAGGAACTACAGGCCTATATCGAATCTACCTTTCATATCTAAAGTTCTGGAAAAAGTAGTTTCAACTCAATTATGCTCCTTCCTCCAAAGGAATGACATCAATGAAGAATTCCAGTCTGGATTTAGAGCATGTCACAGTACAGAGACTGCTTTGATCAGAGTTACAAATGATCTGCTATTGGCGTCTGACCGAGGTTGTATCTCGTTATTGGTGCTGCTAGACCTTAGTGCTGCATTCGATACCATTGACCACAGCACACTCCTACATAGACTCGAAAATTATGTCGGCATTAAGGGAATAGCTTTGAAATGGTTTAAATCTTATTTATCCGACCGTTTTCAATTTGTAGCAATAAACAATGAGGTGTCACGCAAATCGCAAGTCCAGTACGGTGTACCACAGGGCTCAGTCTTAGGGCCTCTGCTCTTCGCATTATACATGCTACCTCTAGGAGATATAATAAAGCGACACGGAGTTAGCTTTCACTGTTATGCTGATGATACTCAACTTTATATTTCCTCGAAGCCTCATGAAACACAGCAGTTCCATCGAATAATGGAATGCATAGTCGATATAAAAAACTGGATGAGTAACAACTTTTTATTACTGAACTCGGACAAAACGGAAGTGTTACTTATTGGACCGAAAACTGCTATAAGTAACAACCAAGAATACTGTTTAACTATTGACGGATGTTCCATAAAACCCTCGTCGTCAGCAAAGAATCTTGGCGTTCTATTCGATAGTAATCTGTCATTTGAGAGCCACGTCGCCAACACCTGTAAAATTGCGTTTTTCCATTTTAAGAATATATCTAAACTACGTCATATGCTGTCAATCTCAGATGCAGAGAAGTTAATTCATGCATTCATGACATCAAGACTAGATTACTGTAATGCACTGTTAGGTGGTTGCCCTGCAGGCTTATTACAAAAACTCCAATTGGTCCAAAACGCGGCAGCTCGAGTTCTTACACGTACAAAAAAGTATGAACATATTAGCCCGGTTCTGTCAACCTTGCACTGGTTACCTATAAAGCATCGCGTTAACTTTAAAATCTTGCTTATTACCTATAAAGCCTTACATGGTTTAGCTCCTCAGTACTTGAATGAACTCCTTTTGTATTACAGTCCTTCACGTGCATTACGCTCTCAGGCGTCCTGTCAGTTGGTAATACCTAGAATTTCAAAATCAAGTGCAGGTGGTAGATCCTTTTCCTATCTAGCGCCTAAACTTTGGAATAGTCTTCCCTGCACTGTCCGGGAGGCAGACACACTCTGTCAGTTTAAATCTAGACTAAAGACGCATCTTTTTAATCTTGCATACACTACTCTTCCATAATATAAATCTTCTGAGGGTTTAGGCTGCATTAGTTAGATCAACCGGAACCAAAAACACAACTGATGTACTTGTTGCATCAAAGAGTACAGAACAGTACTCTACTCTCAGCCAGTCTTGTCTCATTGTTCCAAGGTTACCACAGCGAGCAGGATGCAGTTCATGGCCTGACCTGATGGTAGAGTGGAGAATGGGAAGTGGGGACCTGACAAGAGCTGAGATGATAGAGCTGGATAAAGAAGGACGCGGTCTCTTGACATGTCTTCACCACAAAACTTCAAATGCTATTAGATTATTAATGATAATCTTAAACTACAATTTATTTTATTATTAAGTTTATTTATTTTATTTAGCCTTGTTGTGCAAGTTCTCTGGAGCTTGTGCAGAGGCAGCAGCTTTTGCCAGAGGGGAACTGGAATCCCCTGGTTGGGCCTGGGTTCTCCTGAGGTTTTTTTTCTCGATTAGAGTTTTGGGTTCCTCGCCACCGTTTGCATACTGTTTTTGCATCTGCCTGACCGGGGGGGCTGCTTTAGAATCTTAGTTTTACTTAATTAATATTGCATATAGGAATTTATTATCTGCTATATTTGACCTGTGCTTCTCTCTCCTTTATCCTAAATGTGTGCTCTCACTGAGCGTGTGCGTGCGTGCGTGCGTGCGTGCGTGCGTGCATGCGTGCGTGCGTGCGTGCGTGCGTGCGTGCGTGTGTGTGTGTGTTGTGTGTGTGGAGTGTTTTGTGTGTGGAGTGTTTTGTGTGTGGGTGTGTCTGTCTTCTGTGTTTTCAACCTTTTCTTGTTTTTGCAGGTACAACTTTGATTGTTTTGCTTGTAGTCAATGTGTCTCATGTACAGCTGCTTTGTAACAATGAAAATTGTAAAAGCGCTATATAAATAAAGTTGAGTTGAGAGTTGAGTTGAGTTGAGTGCAGGTGCGGGTTGGTTCCGGAGTAGGGTGACCAGTTCAGAGAGGGGATCAGAGGGAGCTGGAGGTGAAGGACCGGGAGAAGTCTGTGGTGTGGTCATGGTGGAGGTTCAGTCTACTGTCAGGGTTCTGGTAGATGGAGAGCACACCACTGAGGTAGATAAGAAAAAGGAGTTTATTTCAAAAACAGGCAAGTATTCAAAAACAGGCAAGTATTCAAAACCAGGCAAGTATTCAAAACCAGGCAAGTATTCAAAACCAGGCAAGTATTCAAAACCAGGCAAGTATTCAAAACCAGGCAAGTATTCAAAACCAGGCAAGTATTCAAAACCAGGCAAGTATCCAAAAACAGGTAAGTATGCAAAAACAGGTAAGTATGCAAAAACAGGTAAGTATGCAAAAACAGGTAAGTATGCAAAAACAGGAATATCCAAAAACAGGTAAGTATGCAAAAAACAGGTAAGTATACTTATCGGGGTAAAGCATTGCAGTGAAGACAACAAGACTGAACAGGGAAGAAGAAAAAGGTGCAAACTAAAATAGAATCCTGATGATGTGATGCAGGTGTGGACTAATCAAAAATGGTGAAGCGAGCTGGCGGTGACGACATGGGGGGCGTGGCCGGTGGTGCTGAAACCGTTACAATGGGATATACAACTTATGCTGTATTCCATTCTGTAACTGAACTCAACCCTTAAAAGTCCAATATTTCAACTTTGAAATAAAGTACAGACTTTTTATTTTGCCATATTTGGTCTGTGTTTATAAGTGACGCGAAAGAAGTTGCACACATTTATCATCTGCTTAGAAACTTCATTGCTGGCAACAGCAAACTATTTTGTTTCTTTATACACAGTTTTCCAAGCAATAGCTGGTCTTCATGGTTGAAGATACTGAAGTAAAAATAACCCTCTCTGACATTGTACAGAGAAGAATAAACGCATAAAACTTTTGCATCCATTTTTTCTTCAACACGTGCTGAAGAGAATGGAAAAATATATAACCACAGGCTATAGGAAAGAAATAAAAGAGAAAATTAGCAGATAATTTCATGTTTATGCTAGCTCACCAAGTTTCCAATGAACATAGACTTTGTAGAGTTTGAAACAGAAATTTTGGTTGTTATGAACTTAATAATAAGAATGACGCAGCATATAAGGAAGTTGTGAAAATGGTTGTAAAATGTGTAAACATAACACCACAATGCTAACACACTGATTAAAGAAGATATTTTGGGAAGGTGCATCTAACAGACTTGCGTGCATAAATTTAACAACAAAACACCCGTTTTCCCCTTCGCAGACATTTTTGTAACCATGGCCAACATTCAACATTCAACATTAGGCCAATATGTCATTGCTGAACGCTGGCATAAAAATGTTATTCTTACATTTTAGAATAAGTGATGTAAAGGTTTTGTGGGTTGTCAGTGAATAATGACATAAACGTTATTATTTATTAATTTCAGTAACACCTCTGACAAAATTGTCATTTTTGGGTTGGACTATTTCTTATTATATAGATTACGTGTTGATACCACCACTCTGTATACACACGCACACAATTCATGATCGTACAAAGTGTACTAAACAAGTGCTCGAATTACCCACAGACATTGGTGTTTCAGTCTAACGTCATGGGACCGTTAAAACCCCTCTGTGTCTGTGTTTGTATGAGTGAATTCTCTCTCCTCTAAATGCCTGGAAATCCACTTGCATCTCTTGCCCATCTCTTTTCCTCAGTAAAAAAAACATGGTTATACACTTATACTATAATAAACTATGTTTTTTTTCTGAAGACTCCCGGCCCTCATTAAGAGGGCGCTTATTAACTAGCCTAACTGACTGACTGCTTATTTAATGCATCCGTATCATTTTAATAGACGGCGATGATTAGCTTTCCCGGGAAAGTAAAATATGTACCTGACAGGCACAAACTTTCCACCAATCAGTTCGCAGAAACTCACCGTGGCGGTGACGCCCACTTGGAAGCACAGAAACTTTTCACCAATTAGAGCGCAGAAACACGCTCCTTGTACGAGCATCAGCCAATCACACTGCTACATCTCTCGCCTGTAGCGACATTATTATGGAAGATAAGAGCGGACTGAGATTTACACAGGCAGCGAGCAGACAATGACAAATCAACTCTTAACCCGCAAAAGTAACGCGGTTAACTAGTTTTTATATAGAAGAAGGTGTTTTTCTGATGTAATGAGAATGCTGGGCATGTACGTGCCGGACAGATTCGTGCTGAAGTTCTCCAAAGTTCAGGACGGGATGGGGCTTTACACTGCCAGAGCAGTCAAGAAGGTTCGTGCACGCAAAACAAACTCTCATCGTGAAAGACAAAGTTTGCGTACTGCAGTAGAAACGATCGTTTTATCGCGTTTTTAATCCACACCAAGCGGTTTGTGGTGTATAGGTCTGGCTGTACTTGCATTCCTCTGTGTCTGTGCTTACGTGTGCTGCCACGTCCCTCACCAAACAATCACCATGGTAACGTTCGTTTCCGCCAAAAACTTTCCATGGCAACTATCATTTCCGTCATAACGCCATAAACATGACTGATATTAATGAAAACGATTGTAAAGTTGTTCATGGTGCTGTCATTAAAAATCACAGTCTGAAAGCCCCTATAGTTACCACTGTGGTAACTAACATTTATAGTGCTGAAAAAACAACAACTCTTTTATAGTTTTTAATCTGCAAAAAAACACCACTAACTTTATACAGCCTGTCACACATAGGTCACATTTCACCTCAAATTTAGAATATAAATATTTTTTTTGCTACAGTACTATATAATATAGAGATAGTTTTTGAGCCAAAAACATGTCTTTTCTTTCTCCATTTCTCCATTTCCAGTGAGAGTCCCCCACTGTTTTTGCTTTTCTTACGTGTGTCACCTCTGTGAGATTCATGTTGAGTCTTAACATCTCCCTTAAAGTGAAGTCTAAAGATGAGCCATAACATCTTTGTTCATCCTACATTTACATTTAGTCATTTAGCAGATGCTTTTATCCAAAGCAACTTACAAATGAGGTAAAGAATGGAAGCAATGCATCATCCTGGTAGCTGATTCCTTGTTCGATGTTCCTGTAGCTCAGTTGGTAGCAAATTGTTTTAGCAAATGCAAAGGTCATTGGTTCAATCCTAGGGAACATACATACCGATAAAAGAAATGTATGAAGTGAATGCATAGTCACTTTGGATTAAAGTAAAGGCTGTGACATCAAAGTGCAATGTTTTACAGGGCGAGAAGTTTGGTCCATTTGCAGGTGAAAAGCGGATGTTGAGTGACTTGGATGAAAGCATGGATCCTCGACTGATGTGGGAGGTGGGTAACTGCTAGACTCAACAATGACTTTACTTTGTGATTGCCAGCACAAGTTTTTTTGTTTTTGTATCATTCCTTTTCATGGAAAGCTTCAAAGGCATTTCCTATCTCATAAACTATAGTCTATTTTGACCTTTTATATTTAGTATTTGTTTGATTTATATACCTTATATACATATATATATATATATATATATATATAACTTAAAGTTACATATATTTATGTGTTTATTTGTTATGTGTATATATTTATTTGTTTTTCTGCAAATACAATTATCAAACTTGAAATTTGAGTTTTTTACTTTTTTATAGACGAATTCATTGGATGCACGCGCTGGCCCGAAGTTAACTTCCAGTCTGTGTTTGGTTATAATATAACCATTTATATTATATTTAATTTATATTCGTATTTATTCGTATTAAAATGTTATTGTATATTAATTGTATTAAATTAATTTAAAACTACTCAACAGTTTTAGATTCTTTGCGGATGTCTACCGGAAGTTAAGTTTGGGCCACATAACGTTTGTTTATGCTGCTGAAACCATCAAATATGTTTAACATGATTTTATTTACATTTCTATTATAACAAAAAGACAGATATTTTCACACTTCCTGTAAGTGCAAAACTTGGCGAGTTATGCATTGTGTAGGCCAGGGCTAGTCAACTGGCGGCCCGCGGGCCAAATGCGGCCCGTCCATCATCTTTACCTGGCCCGCCTTAACATTTCAAATAAGTGGAGAGACTTTAAGAACGGTGTGCTTTAAATGCACGTCCTCCTTAGACGCCACATCTTTAAAAGCCCAAAACGCTGCTACATTCAAAACGAAAGTAATTCCCGCGGCTCATAATGATTTACGTCTTATAAAGCGATTTGATCGGTCAGTCTGAGAAACTTAATGTTATTTACAACGTTATAACCAACAATGCATTGCACAGCTACAGGCAATCGGTTTGCGCACGCGATAGGTCGCGTCCTAAAACGCGTTTTGTGCCCTTGAAAGTAGGCTAACTGTAGGAAGGGTACACCACGTGAAGGGTTGTCTCAGATAAGGGGAAAACGGTATTGTTTTTATTACTGCATTCATTATGAATAATGGCTATATTTACGAAAAACAGCTGTTCATCTCCCCCAGAACTCGCACTATACAAAGGCTCTGCCCTATAAGTGCGTGGGGCACATGAATGCGATTGGCATTCACCCGAAGATGTGATAATAGCGTTCAGTTTCTTGCACAGATCAATTGACTCGCTTTATAAGACGCTTATTTAACGTCACAAGGGGCAGGGATTACTTTTGTGTTGAATGTATTTGCGTTTTTTACTTATTGATTTAACTTTAATTAATCAACCAAATATCTTCAGAAAAATTCTTTTTGAAAAAACAATGCCACCCACTTCTTGGATGTACTGGAGGACTGTGGGTGAGTAAATTAGTAGCAAGTTTTGGGTAAAGTAATGCATTAAGGAATATAAAATACAGTTAAAAAGACAATATCCCTTTTAATTTAATATCATGAAAAGGCACAAATACTGGATGCAATATTTGTGTGCATGTTTTAATATATGGCCTATAAGTAACAGCAACAAAAACAGTATAAAAGGAACAAAACAAAATAAATTACAGAAATACAAAATAACAGAAGAAATGAGGATATGGTAAAAAAAACTGGCCCACATCCTATTTATACTTTTGGAGTCTGGCCCTCAAAGAAAAGTAGTTGAAGACCCCTGGTGTAGGCTGTCCTGTGTATTTTTTAGTGTGTTACTATGCATTTGTTTTGACGTCGCTAGGATGTTCTTGTTGGTATACCTCTGGTCCCTAGATATGATTCCCTTCAGCATAAGTGTTTGGGATTTTTTTCCTGTTTATTTGAGGTTTGGCTGAAGCCTTAGATAGCTTGAAAACATTGTTGCCCCTGTTGTTTAGATAGATGCATCACTGCTCATCTCCGGGCAACAGTTAATCGGCCAGACATGCCAGTCATGCACTTCGACAAGTTCACAAGGCATGCCTCCTTGTTCATGTCGTATCTAAGGTGCCAACGTATATATCTGCCCTTGAGAAACTCTGGTTTATTTTCAACTGCATTAAAGTTTTAATTATAATGGAGATCATATTGGGATCTGCCTGTGTAACTGGTCCTACTCGCCCCGCTCTGCGTGGGCCTCGAACTGGCGTCGGTCCGCATGGGAGACGGCACTCTAACGAGGAGGCTAAAGACCGCAGTCTCTAGCGTCTGTCGCTAGAGTGTCTTTGTTGGTCAGGGAGTGAGGTTTACACACTGCACAGCTCTTCACTAGCTGGCCTCCGTTACACCTGCCCTGATGACACTATTCTGTCTGAAGAAGAGTGAACTTAACTTTTAAATTACATGCCTTTGTGTGTAATTCACGAGTTCACCTTAGCTGATAATAAAGTGGGACTACTGATAAGCGTATGTGGCGTGCTGTCACGGGGAGGGAGCTCCTTGACCGGGGAGAGGGCCCCAGGTCCGGAGTGGGCCCGAACCCGGGGCTTATCCCCGGTGCTGAGGTGGAAAAGGATTAAAGGTGAGGAGTCGGGGTGAAGGAGGGATGTCGAGAGATAATCGAGAGACTGAAGGTAAGACTGCTTTGGTATTTATAGTGCTGGTTAGGTGATTACTGTGATTGAAAGCCAGCCGGCTTAATTATTTGCACGTGCTCCTCCCAAACTTTGTTAATAAAACATAATTTATTACGATGTATCATTTTAGCATGCAATCTTTCATTTCATCATGCCGCAACGTAGGCAATTAGAGGGAACCTACCTTTAAGATTATCTGGAACAAGTCACTCATTTTGGTAAGAAATTCCTCAAAACACTAATTTCTATCCAAAAACAGTGGAAAGGAAGGTATTCGTCAGAAGCAGGCATTCTGAAAAACAGTCCTGTGTGGAGTTGTAAATGTTACAGGTTTAAGCATAGACTGTATAAAATATAGACGTAGTGTCCGTGACATCACCCGTACGTGTGACCATTTTCATAATCGAAAATGGTCAAAGAGGCGGGACGTGGTTGGAGTTGAGGTGCCTGGTTGCTGAAACCACTTGTCACTCAAGTGGCCACGCACCTAATTTGCAGAATTTTAAGGCTTAATATAAGTTAAACGGGTGAGCTATAAAAAATCACCCTCCTCACAGTTGTCATGAAGGGTAAAATAAGCTATATAGACCAAAATCATCACCAGGCTGTAAACATGTTTTTTTTATGCTGTAAAGTTGGGCATTTTAACATGGGGCTCAATGAGTTCTGCTCTGTTTTGGAGCCAGCCTCTAGCGGCCAGTCGATGAATTGCAGTTTAAGTCACTTCCGTGTTGGCTTTACGAGAGAGATCGGAAGGTTGCTGCTTGGGTTTAAGGCATTGGTCTGGCAGGAGATTCTCAGATACCACATACTAAAGGAATAGTTGTATAGGTTTGTATATGTGTGTAATCCACTGTTTGGGGTTTTGCAGGTTCGAGGGAGTAAAGGTGATGTGCTGTATATCCTGGACGCCAGTAATCCTCGTCATGCTAACTGGCTTCGCTTCATCCACCAAGCCCCCTCTCAAGAGCAGAAGAACCTGGCTGCCATTCAGGTAGGACAAGAGGTTACAGACATCATATCTGCAGAGATCATTGTACATTGTTTTTATACACATTAAAGTGCTCATCGGATAAGCACTTTCAACAATTTGGCATGATTTATTAGGATCTTCATGAAATGTCTGTGTAGCAATGTTCGTATAAAAGGAGGAAGGAGGCGGGAACCGGCGAACATTAAATAAACTTTTTAATAGAATAAACAAAAAACCAAACCAAAGTAAAAGGCCAGCAGCCACCTCACGGTCGACTGCCGGCTACACAAACATAACTAAAACACATAATGTCCAGGCCTGGTCCTCTCTCGTCGTACCTTCCTGTCGCTCCTCCTCTTATGCTTCCGGAACTCCTCCATGAGAGATGCTAGACCGGTGTAACGCACAGCTGACACTCATTATCACTCGCGCCACCGGCCTCGCGTCGTTCCCTCACGGCTCTCGTCCCGCCTCCCTCGTCACGGTCTGTAACATATTTTGCTTAAAAACACTCAATGGCTGTGTAAACAAAACTCTTTTTGCCTTGTCAAAACAGCTATGCTCACAGGAACCCGTTTTGGTGTATGTCGCTTTAAATGATAATGAGTTACTGCGCACCCCACCCTTCTTCCGTCCGGTGTGTCGACATAACACACGTGTAGTGCTGCCATGGCAACCGTTTATCTAAATGATATTTCCTGAACTCCTCCACTGTTAGTTTCGTTTTAAACGTCTCAAATAATTCATCCTAAGACTAAAAAGAAAATTGTCACAGCAAACAGCACATAGTGATGCGCTCATATGTGTGTGTCTCAAATGCTATTAGGTTATTAATGATAATCTTAAACTATAATTTATTTTATTATTAAGTTTATTTATTTTATTTAGCCTTGTTGTGCAAGCTCTCTTTTCTCGATTAGAGTTTTGGGTTCCTCGCCACCGTTTGCATACTGTTTTTGCACTATCTGCCTGGCCGGGGGGGCTGCTTTAGAATTTTAAAGTTTTACTTAATTAATATTGCATATAGGAATTTATAGTCTGTTATATTTGACCTGTGCTTCTCTCTCCTTTATCCTAAATGTGTGCTCTCACTGAGCGTGTTGGTGTGTGTGTGTGTGTGCGTACTTGTCTGTGTACGTACGTATGTGTGTGTTGTGTGTGTGTGCGTGCGCATCCGTGTGTGTGTGTGTGTGTGTGTCTCTATGTCTATGTGTGTTAGTACGTGTGCATATTGTGTGTGTGGAGTGTTTTGTATGTGGGTATGTCTGTCTTCTGTGTTTTCAACCTTTTCTTGTTTTTGCAGGTACAACTTCAATTATTTTGCTTATAGTCAATATGTCTCATGTACAGCTGCTTTGTAACAATGAAAATTGTAAAAGCGCTATATAAATAAAGTTGAGTTGAGTTGAGTGTGTATACTTTCCTTGAGACCTCAGCGGAATTCCGTGAATTTTAGCGCTTGTAATTTATGACAAGTAAGTTATACACACACAACGTTGGGGCATTTCTAGGATGTGCTGTTTGCTGTGACAGATTTTTTAGCTGGAGGACTAATGATCTGAGATGTTAAAAACGAAACTAACAGAGGTGTTTGCCCTGGTTCTACCCATACAGCACTTAATCTCGCCATTCATTAGCAAAACAATAATCATTAGTGACAGCTAGCCACTAGCTAAACATATCAACTCCAAGTGCCCATTTGCCAAAATACCATAAATATAGAGTAAGTTTAACACTGGCTTTATATGTTCTATTTAGCCTGTGACTGAGCTCCCCTCGATATCATATGCTAACATTATCCTCCTATGCAGTCTTGTACATTTACGTCAATTCAGACTGTTGATAAATATTACTAACATCGGCAGCTTTGCCTTGAATAGTAGGTCTCGCTCCCTCGTTAAAGGGGTCATATGACACGGCTAAAACGAATATTATGGTTTGTTTTAGATGTAATGTAATGTGTATACAGGATTTAAGGTTCAAAATGCTGTATTTTCCACATACCGTGCATGTTTGTATCTCCTCTTTGCCCCGCCTCTCTGAAACACGCTGATTTTTTACAAAGCTCATCGCTCTGAAAAGCGAGGTGTGCTATGATTGGCCAGTTAACCAGTGCGTAGTGATTGGTCGAATACTGCAAGCGTTTCACGGAAATGTAATGCCTCTTACCATATTCGGAACATCATGTTTGCACGCAATTCTCCTGACAGGTGATCAAATGTCATCGGTACATCGGTAAAAACTATAGCTAACTGTTTTACCTTTTATATACGACGTTATAAAGACTATAAACAAACAACCATATACATCATACAGAGTTTGTGTGAGATAGAAACAAGCTCGCATTACAGCAGGGAATGTTAACATAATTAATAACGCGAGCGCTTTGGCCCTTCTTGATCAACCAGTATTACGCAACGTCTCGACGCGACTCAACAAAGACAATAAACCCCATTATAAACACGACATTTGTTGCCTCTAGTTGGAACATAATTACTGATTATTAGGACTTATGTTGTCTTTTTTCACATTGCGCGCGTGTCTGCATTTGCAGATTACAAACACACGACAAACTCAACTTGCGTTAGTCCATAGAAAAGTCTTTTACAATGAAAATATACTTACAGGCTGCGAATTTGAAGCGGCAGCGAAGTTGTAATGGTTGGAACGGCCCCACTTTTTAACCAAAGCTTTCGCGCATAGCCGGTCTTAATCTCTCTCCCACGTTTGTGAAGCAATCGTCGGAGAAATGCGCTGCACAAACTTGAACATTCGGATTGTACTTTTCTGTAACAGTGTTGTAAATAAAATGTAACCATTTGTTTTTAGTTGTCTCATCTTTTGGCCTGGCAAACAAAGAGTCTTTCTTTTCACAATGAAACATACAGCGTCTCCGCGACATGGCTGCGGCGGTGATGATACAATGAGATTAACAAGTACGCCTACCTCACTTGCGTTTAGATTTGGGTGGTCTTAAGTCAAATCATGTTACGAAGTGACGTACATTCGTCGGGGTGTGGTTACACGAGGCGTTTCAGGCAGGTCTGGGTTCGCATTCGATTTTAGATAGAATGCATCTTTTGTTCCGACACCTTAATTTGAGCAATTTTACGTGTCTAATACATGCATGGGTAACTTATAACACACCAAAGACACAGAAAAACATGTATTTCCGCCATATGACCCCTTTAAGGAACAACTTCAAAGCTAATCCTGCTTGAACTGTCCCAGGTTGATAAAGGATCCGGCTTGAAGTGATTCGTGCAAACAAGCAGGTTTTTACTTATGGTTTCTGAGGGATTTCCACTAAAAATAAAATAAATCCACTCCTCTCTTGTCTCCTCCGAGGCTGGGACTCTAAATAAGGATTTGTGTTTGTCTCTGCAGCCAAGAACAGAACATTTACCATGTTTTCCGCGAACTTTTGCCATGACGTCAGAACAAGTTTACAGCTGTCGTTTGCGAAAACAATAATGACGGCAGCGCCGTGGGTGGAATGTGCGGATTAATGGGCGGTAATATTATATTAAGAACCCCTTCCTACATCAGAAGGGGAGCGGAATCTGATCGCTTGCAGAGAAAGGCTTACCAAAACAAATTTACTGGATTGTCATTTTTCACGTTTTCCGAGTTTGTAGATGCATTGGGGACCCGATTATAGACCATTTCATCAGATGCGCGTGCCGGTGTTGTGCCGAAAACAGACTGCCCGCCAGATTATGCACCCCCTTCAATAACACGCTGTCCGATTGGCTAGTTCTAACCCCTCCCCACACCCAATCCTAATCCTAACCCCTCCCCTAACACCTAATCCTCACCCTAACCATTGTGGGGAGGGGGGTGCATAATCTGGCAGGGAGTGTGTTTTCGGCACGACACCGGGACTGCAGTTAACTTCTGGTCTGTGTTTGGTGTCTAATAATATATGTGTGTGAACAAAGCCATACAAATAACAATTTCAAGATGTGCAAAGGTGTAAATAAGTCTTAGAGACACAGTACCCCAACATTTCAATTCAATATAGCAGATTTTCTGCACCACATGCTATTTACCCGTACTTGTAATATTTGATCCTGTCCATACTTTTATGTAAAATCTTTAATCATTTCAATTCCAAATGTAAAATGTTTTGTCTGCCTGTGTACACAGTCAGCGCCAGCGGTGATGGAATCAATTGAAAGTGATCTGATGGTCATGGCAGCAAAATCATGAGAGCAGGACCTGTGTTTCATCACACATGACATTTCTCTTATAGTCTCCCTGTAAATAATTCTGCGACTGTGATTTTAACATGATGTTCAGCATGACCTTTTAGGAAATGTAGGTCTGATAATGCCATTATACAGGGGTCCAAGTGTTTGACCCTTGACCTTAATCAGGAAGCAGAGCTGATCTTGTGTTTCCTCTCGTGTGAACGTTTGATTACCCCTCCCAGAGGTTTTTCTGTTCTGTTGTCTGTTCAATGTCAGCCGACACCTGGAGTCTTTGCTTTTCAGCGACTAATTCAATTTATTCCCTCTATTAGTCACACAGACACACAACATATTGAATGTGTTTTGTGCTTTTAATGATATAATTATACTCCTGTTGGCCTATGGTTGTGTGTTTTTTATTTGTATTCAATTATAATAGCCAGTTATAATATTAAATATTCATATTATAATAGCTAATATTTAGGTGTTAATGGACTGTTTTTCTGCCCGGTGAGCATCTGAGACCATCCCAGAGACACCAAACTTTATGGGATGGTCCCATGTTTTCCCCACTTTACAGGTGCACAGATACAGATTTTCCACACACCCCAAATGACTCTAAAATCAGCAGTTTTACATTTTTGCTTATATTTTAGGATTTATAAGGGCTGAAATCACAGTCTTTCAAGGTCTACAAAATGCAACGTTATGTGGTGACCAGTGGTTTTCTGGACAGCAAAGATAATGTGACCTGTCGTCTAAACAGTTACTGTAGCATACTAGCGATGTAATTTTTTTGCAATTTCATTCATGTGACTGCACTTTCATATTCATTGTGCCATCCCAATACAAGGACACCCAAATTGCAATAGTCCATAGTTCTCTGCTATTTTAAATGTTATATTTTGAAACTTTGTATGTATCATGTATTCGATACTAATTAGCTCTTAAAGATTTTATTATGGCAGATAATCGATATTGTGGCTGATGTTGTATATATGCAATCTTTTTATTCCTTTGTTTTGCATTTACAGTATAGCTCAGATCTAGAATTTTGAAAAAAAGAGTCTATTATTATCGGCTTTAAATACCGCCTGGAAAGATAACAAAAATGTAAAACAAATCTTGAAAACGATGGTTTTTCACCCCTAGTAGGGAGACAAAAGGCTGATTTTCAGCAGGAAAAATCAATTCTCCTATCTCACTCCTAGGACGGAGAGAATATTTTTTACCTGGCTGTGGATGACATTGAGACGGATACAGAGCTTCTTATTGGTTACCTGGACAGTGACATGGAGGAGGAAGAGGAGGAGAATGAGGAAGATGAGGACATCAAAGATAAAGATGAGAACAATAGAGATAGCAAACACCTCAGCACAGAAACGGGTGTGTGTTCTCATATAGTTTATATTACACTGTCCTGCTGAATTTATACATCTATAATTTGCCTGTTTTTATATTTACTGTATGTCCTGTCTATTTAGAATTGAATATGCTTGCAGACACTCGCTGAAACAACTGTTTAGTACTGTATGTTTTAAACATGACAATTGAGTGTTTATCTTCTCAATCAGACTGATACATATCATTTAAACCTGCAACACTTTTTTTTGCTAAAAATAAATAAGTAAGATCGGCCACCAGCCTTTGAAGAACTCATTAAGTCGCTGTGATTGTAGATCTGGTGATTAAGAAGGAAGATTACCCGTGTCTGCTGTGTGAAAGCAGCTTCCCCAGTGAAGATGTGTTAGCTGAACATCTGCAGAGTCTTCATCAGAGAGGAAGTGCAGAGGACAAAGAGTTTAAATGTCGCTCCTGTGGTAAAGAGTTTCCCGTCAAACAGGCCCTGCAGCGCCAGTGAGTACAGTACAGACATACACATCTCTAATAAACAGTCCAGCTGTCTAATAATGCTAATGTACTGTTTGGTTATAGTGTCCTTCACTGTACAGAGAGCTCAGCTACGACAGGAGACCCTTCAACAGTTAATCAGTGTGCCCTGTGTCACAGCACTTTCTGTTCGGAGTCCAGGTACAGCACACTTTTATACACACATGGCCTTCAATACCAGATAAGGTATCATTTTTGTCTAGGGTTATCTCTATGCTAATTGTGTTGTTCGGCTTGAGCTTAGCAAAATTGAAACCAATGCAAGTGCTTAATTCAAATATGGTGACAAGACAATCATTTCAAATCTCAAATCTCGTGACTAGTTGTCAGAAGATATCAAAGTCAACTTTATTGTCAATTCTGATATACCATATGTACAGGGCATACAGAGGATTGGGATCCCACAAGCCTGTGTTGTAAGACATTAACATGACACAAAAGACAAGTGTAAAAAAAAAATATATATATATATATATATAATATAACCAAGACACATTATCTAAAATAAACAATAAATCACAGCACAAGAAGTTAAATATATGTACATTATTATTATTATATACACTGAACAAAATTATTAAATGCAACACTTTTGTTTTTGACCCCATTGTTCATGAGCTGAACTCAAAGACCTAAGACTTTTTCTATGTACACAAAAGGCCTATTTCTCTCAAATATTGTTCACAAATCTGTCTAAATCTGTGTTAGTGAGCACTTCTCCTTTGCCGAGATAATCCATCCACCTCACAGGTGTGGCATATCAAGATGCTGATTAGACAGCATGATTATTGCACAGGTGTGCCTTAGGCTGGCCACAATAAAAGGCCACTCTAAAATGTGCAGTTTTATCACACAGCACAATGCCACAGATGTCGCAAGTTTTTAGGGAGGGTGCAATTGGCATGTTTCAATTGGTCAATTCACGAGCTGTTGCTCGTGAATTGAATGTTCATTTCTCTACCGTAAGCCGTCTCCAAAGGCGTTTCAGAGAATTTGGCAGTACATCCAACCGGCCTCACAACCGCAGACCACACGTAACCACACCAGCCCAGGACCTCTACATCCAGCATCTTCACCTCCAATATCATGTAAGACCAGCCACCCGGACAGCTACTGCAACAATCGGTTTGCATAACCAAAGAAATTCTGCACAAACATGTCAGAAACCGTCTCAGGGAAGCTCATTTGCATGCTCGTCGTCCTCATCAGGGTCTCGACCTGACTTGCAGTTCGTCGTCGTAACCAATTTGAGTGGGCAAATGCTCACATTCGATGGCGTCTGGCAGTTTGGAGAGGTGTTCTCTTCACTGATGAATCCCAGTTTTTACTGTACAGGGCAGATGGCAGACAGCGTGTATGGCGTCGTGTGGGTGAGCCATAACCCTAACCTTAACCCAGCCATTGAAGAGGAGTGGACCAACATTCCAGAGGCCACAATCAACAACCTGATCAACTCTATGCGAAGGAGATGTGTTGCACTGCGTGAGGCAAATGGTGGTCACACCAGATACTGACTGGTTTTCGGGCTCTCCCGGACCCCCCCAATACAGTTAAACAGCACATTTTAGAGTGGCCTTTTATTGTGGCCAGCCTAAGGCACACCTGTGCAATAATCATGCTGTCTAATCAGCATCTTGATATGCCACACCTGTGAGGTGGATGGATTATCTCGGCAAAGGAGAAGTGCTCACTAACACAGATTTAGACAGATTTGTGAACAATATTTGAGAGAAATAGGCATTTTGTGTACATAGAGTTCAGCTCATGAAAAATGGGGCCAAAAACAAAAGTGTTGCTTTTATAATTTTGTTCAGTGTATTTTACATGTCATGAGATTTAAAATCATCAATGTGTCGCCATATTTGAATGTAGCGCTTGTTTTGGTAAATGAATGTTGCTAAATAAGCTCAAAATATGGTTTTCTCACAAACTTTTTGGATTACTTTGGATTTGAACTATTCCTCTAATAGGGTGACTCTCCACCTGACGTTCTATTCTTGTCCAGAAAACAAAAGTTCAGTAAAAATACTCACAGAACATAAAACATACTTGGGTGTCCTTTAAAATTTGTGCTCTCCAGATTGTTTGCACACTTTCCGAAACCTCTTGGAATGCATGGATGGGCATATCATAATAAAGCAATAAGCCCCAAGAAGCAGTGGGTTACAGTGCGCGAAGCATTAAAATGGTTATTCCATAGGCATAGCAAGGCCAAGCAACACAACAACAGTGGCAGAGTGATACTTGTGATACAAATCGTATATTTTATAACGGCTTAGAACGCGGCTCAACCAATCATAATCAAGGACAAGAATTCACCGTTTTATAAATATTATTTCATGTCGTCTCTAATTCAAAATTGTGTGTGTGTTCAGTTTTGAACAGCATAAAGAGGCATGTAAAGGAGACGGCAGGTTCATCTGTAAGGCCGATAGCTGTGGGAAACGATTTAAGAGTAAAGACGCCCTGAAGAAACACAAAGGCAACGTCCATACAGGTGAATTACACACATACACATACACACACAGCTATAATGAGAGTCGTAATGAGAGTCTAATCAGCAGCTTTTTAACATCTTCATTAATCTGTTCATTTCTGATCCGCTCTTCATTTCTCCGTCTGTCAGATAAACGCTAAGAGCTTTCTCAGTCTCCACGCTCATCTTTTCAGCAGACTCTCAGCGCTTGTCTCTCTGCCAGCGGCGCAGACGTCTGCGAATATTAATCAAAGGCCTTTAATCGGCTGATGAAAGCGTATAAAAGAATGTTTTCAATATTATTGTCATTAACTGTAATTGGACAGTTTGGCAACAAGTGAATGAATCAGTCATATCAGCCAGCAGAAAAAATCTGAACCAGTTTGAGTTTAGATGGAAGCTTGTGGATGTGCTTACAACCACATGCATGAGTGTTTAGAGTTTTTTCTATAATAAAAGTCTATCAAAGGGCTCTAGTCATGGCCAACAGGATGTTTTGTTGTTCTTTTTAAATAATAGAGATTTGATAGGCTATATACGTAGATGTACTATAGCATTCATAAACCGTCTTGAGCTCTGCACTAACCACTGTACGAAATAGTAAAATCCTCCCATCATTTAATTACCTTGATTCCATCCCAGATGTACACACCAAACGTGAATTAAGCGATTTGCGCGAGTAAATTACATATGAAATCAATGCAAAGACACGAATAGACGCGAACTCGCGGCAGGCGATTCGAATGACGCGAATCGGGTCGCAATTCTTCCGCGCAAGTGGAAAATATTTGTAAGCTCGCATCACTCACGCGAAACTAACTACGAGTACGTTTACACGATGAAAACATGACAACGTTTTTGAAAAGTTTTACGTACACACGACAGCGTTATCAAAATGATCTGCATTTACATGGGTCTGGGAAAACGAGTAAAAACGCTGTATTATGCATGCCAGGCCAGTGGATAGCGCTGTTGCGCTATAAAGAAACTCTACGTGCTTGCGCATATCCACATACCCTGTTTTAATGTAAAAGCGCTTTTAATAAACTTTGTTGGTGTGTATGTGCGTTTATAGTTTGTGTAAATAAATACAATGTCTCCGCTGGTTGTAGTGGTGCAGTAAATCTATATTTGCTGGAGAATTTTATTATTTTTAATTGCAGAGAACAGAAACATACATAAGAATAAGCTTACAACACATAATATCAACCACAAAAAAATGAAAATGAGTATATTTGCTGGAGAAATGATGATAATAGAGGGTATGCACGTGTCGTCACTTTCCCACGTGAACACGCCAGAACGCGCCTGCTTGAGTGGTAAAACACTTGGCAAAATGACTGCTTACAATATCAGGAAACGCAATTCCGCGCAACATTTGAGTGTCCAAGAACATCTGATTCCTTTGTAAGTCATAAGGTAGTCGTAAGGATCACCGTCGAGTCCAGCTGCTTGTAGTTTCAGCAAATAATTGCGTGTTTTAGTTCCTCCTATTGAACACAGCCATTTTGCCTTAGTTTTACCACTCAAGGGCGCGTGTCCCGGCGTGTTCACATGGGAAAGTGACGTCAATGCATACCCTCTATAGCAGTGGTCACCAACCCTGCTCCTGGAGATCGACCGTCCTGAAGATTTCAGCTTTAACCCCAATCAAACACACCTGAACTATCTAATCAAGGTGTTCAGGTTTGCTTGATAATTACAGACAGGTGTGCTGAAGCAGGGTTGGAGATGCAATCTGCAGGACGGTCGATCTCCAGGAACAGGGTTGGTGACCACTGCTCTATAGGTATGTCACGTAGCACGGAGGCCGCCATTATTGTTTGGGTAATACTCGCGCATGCCTACAGACTGAACGCGTAATACGCATGCTTATGACGCCATCGTTTTTGGAAAACACCGCCTTCAGAGTTTATGCGGAAACGATAATGCCCTCAGCTTAGAAAAATTTGCACTTTGAGACCCGTTTTCAAAAGTTTGCGTTTTCAGTACCCCAAAACGCCATTGTCGTGTAAATGAAAAGCCAAAAGGCATTCAAAGTTTTTAGTTGAAAGCGGTCTCGTGTAAACGGCTTCTAACTTTTCCCGCGAGTAATAAAGAGGAACACGATTGTTCGCCTTTGGTGTGAACACAGCACAAGGGACCAGCACTATTATGATGGTAAAAGGCTACATTATCAAACTCGAACTAAAATAATGTTAAGGTATGACCTCCCACATTTAGATGTCAGCAAGTGGAGCTGCCCTGATGCGCGTGTGAACTTCAATGGTATGTTGAGATTAACAACCAGAGCTCATTTAAACAGCAAAGTCTTTTAAACGGTCCAGTCCAGTAACAAAACAGCCTGTTTAATTGTAGGGGTGAGAGAAATTTTGACCAACAGTTTTATGAGAAAAAACATCAAATGCTGTACAAAATCTAGAAAGTGGCCTCTTTACAGTCTTTAAAAACCTCAGTGTGTGTTGAGGATTCTGGAATTTAATAACTTTGTTATTGGGCTATCACTTTTCCATTTCCTGCTCTACAGGAAATTGACGTTTCACCCCTGTAAAATAAAGTTGTTTTACTTTTGTGCTGGTGATGTTCTTAATGGAGAGATTAATGTAAGGACTACCTGATGTTTATTTGAAACACTGATGCAGTGTCTCCATTAGCACCTCCTCAGATACCATCAGATGTGATGTATGATCTGTACGTGTGTGTGTGTGCGTGTAGGGAGCGCCCGCAGGAAGTTGATATGCACCATCTGTAATAAGAAGTGCTCATCCTCACTCAACCTGCAGGAGCACCGCAAGGTCAGATCATCCCTCCATAAATCTCTCCTTATCCCCTCTCTTCATATTTCTTCTCTTTTGCCCATCTCTTTTGTCTTTCATCCTTCTCCCTTTTCATGCCATCTTTCCATCTGTCCTTTCTCTGTCCATCCATCTCTCGTGTCTCGCTGGCGCATGCTCCTTTTCCTCATTTCCATTTTTTGGTTTCCGAATTATTCATACCTCCTATCATTTTCGCCTCATCTCTTGCACTGTTTTTGCTGGAAACAAAGAGCGCTTTCCCTCTTAGTTTCTCATTGGTCTTGTATAAAATCCATCTCTCTCGGTAGGAGGTGGGCTTCATGTTGATGTTGTAAGGTTTTCCACTGGTGTGAGTGTGTATAGAAAGGTCGTGTTTTGTTTCACAAGCTCATCCCTACGGCCCTTGTGAAACTTAAGATTCGGAGAGAGCAGAGTGCTCAACCTTTAGCGCTGGCGTCAGGGTTTCTCCTGCGAAAAGAACTTAGAATTATCAAACAAACGGCTGCACTCACAAATCTTCGAAATCACCACAAAATTCAGAAAGACTTCAGCTTCTCTACACTTTTCCCTATCCATTTTCTTCAGGGAAGATGTGTGGTTGGGGTCTACACTCGTCATTTTCAAAATGTACACCACGTTTGAGATGTTTTAGATGATGGTGTTCAACTTCATCTCCAAACCACACCGCTACATCTTGGCAGAGTGTGCGGAGAGAGCGACAAACGAAAGTAATTCGATTTTCTGACTGAAGGAGGTAGGTGAAGAACCGCCGGGCAGGTTTAAAGTTCTTACGCTTGGAATGGATCCCATGATTCCACTGCGTGTTTCTGCTGCACCAAAACCAAAATCCCGCTCTGTTTTGGCCTGGAGAATGCTATCATCACTAGGTCTGTCTAAAGCTTGAGATGGAACAGACACTTCCTCCTGTCAGCGTTCACTCAACGGCGGTTATCAGTGCTGCCTTTCTGAGAGCGGAGCCTTGCTGCTCTGCATCGGTCAGTCTCTCACTTGAGAGGGACCGCTAATGTTTCTGTAAAGCTCGTCCTGCAGGTTATGTTAAATCTCCATCTCAATTTGTGTCCTGAGGAAATAGTTTTGGTAAGTGGTTTAGCTACAGCAGTGTAGAATTGAGATTTGCATTTAGACATTGTCTGTTAATTCAATAGGAACTCTGAGGTAATGTATGGAATGCTACAATAAAAGTTGTTGATTCTTGTGAGCATTATTTAGCCACTTGTACTTGATATTAATAATAATAATAATTCAATTATTTGTCAAGTATGGTGACCCATACCCGAAATGTGACTCTGCATTTAACCCATCCAGAGAGTAGTGAACACACGCACAGCAAGTGGTGAACACACATACACCCGGAGCAGTGGGCAGCTATCACTGCAGCGCCCGGGGAGCAAGTACGGGTAAGGTGCCTTGCTCAAGGGCACCTCAGTCGTTACCCGCCATCCCTGGGGATCGAACCGGCAACCTTCTGGTCACGAGTCCGACTCTCTAACCATTAGACCACGACTGCCCCTATTTAGACCACGACTGCCCCTATTTAGACCACGACTGCCCCTGATATCAGTTTTTTGTGAAAAATAAACAATCAATTATTGAGAAAATGGATATCATTACCTTACCCTGAAATGGTTAAAATGATGATTTATAATTTGAGTATTCATATTTTGTTAACAGTTTTTCTGTGGAACGACAGGAGATGACATGAGGGTGAGTAAAGGATGAAAGAATATTTAGTTTTGGGTGCACTATCCCTTTAAGAGGCCGTTTACACGAGACCGTTTTCAACTAAAAATGGAAAACGTTTTAAGCGTTTTGGCTGTTTGTTTTTGAAAACAACATATTTTTCGGGCCCTATCGTACACCTGGCGCAAGGCGCAGCGCAAGTGTTTTTGCTAGTTTCAGCCCGACGCAGTTCTCATTTTCCCATCCTGCACCGCGTTGTTTAAATGGCAGATGCATTTGCGCCAATTTGTGCACCCATGGGCGTGCTGGTCTAAAAAAGAGGTGTGTTCAGGCACATTGTTGGAGCGTTTCTATTTTGAGGAACTGAAAATAGACTGCGCCAAAGATCAACTTAAACCTGGTCTAAAGTCAATGGCGCAATATTTCTTTGTTATTTAAAGAGCGCATTAGTTGAAAATGCGCCTCTGGGCGGGTCCACAACGCGCGTTCACTTTGCTTATTACACAGAGGGAAGCTCAGAAGCACAAAAACATTTTTAAAAATGAAACAATAAAAGATTCAAATGTATAAGATTATTATTGTGTACATAAATATAAAACTGCCTGCACGAGCAAATCAGTTTCTTCGCTTGAGAAGTGTTCTGCTTTTCCACCAACAAACTCTGCCATGTAAATAGCGATCTGCCATAGCGAGAGTGCAATTGCCTCTTAAAGGGAATGGGAGATGACACTTTGATTGGTTTATTGCACGCTACACCCCCAAAAAAACCATTACTTATTAAGAGAATCGGGACAACCCGTTTTGACCATGCGCTCGGGCACGCCGACCGTTTTCCTGTAGTTAAAGATGACAATAGAGAGACAAAAGTCACAGATTACAGTTTTAAAGTGGTTGACTAAAATGTAAATTTTGTATTGTACTGTAATGACTGCGAATTGAGCAATTTGTGCGAGTAAATTACACTCAGTAAATTACACTGCAAAGACAGCAGGCAATGTGAATGATGTGAATTGGACAGTGCGATTGCGCCGAACGCGTGTCAAACGTGCATTCCCTTCATGTTTTGAGCAAAAAATTTGCGTGAGACCTCATTGACACCTACTGTTTGACAGGTCCGGATGCGTGAAGACACTCCCCATCGTGTGATGTTTTTTGCATCACAAACTGTCATGGTTCTGCCCCATCTTGTCTTGCTTTTCTTGATCTTGTGGCAGAGCCATGGCAGAACCTCTTGTTTCATGTGGAGAGAGGCGTTTTGGCCCTTTTGGCTTGCCATACTCTCCAGGTCTCGTCATTGTTCCTGCCCTCTTGTTCCCTCGTTAGTGCTCGTTATTAGTTCATGCCCCGCACTTGTTACCTCTTGATTTATCCCCTTTATAATGCCCTTGTGTTTTCTGTCCAGTGCTGGTTCATTGTGTGTGTCACTCATTGCTTGTGGTGAGTTCAGGTCTTGTCAATGTAGTCTAGTCTTTTGTAGCTATGTCATATGTTATCTTTAGTCTTGTTAGGTTTAGTTAGTCCGTGTTCCTGTTACCTGTCATGTTATTCCCTTGTTTGTTATTTTACCCCCACGTGGGTCTTTGTTTTGTAGTTTTATTATTAAAAGTCTGTTAACCCCTTACCCGCTGTCTGCGCCTGGGTCCTCTCTCCGTGTCTCACCTCCCCATTCCCCGACAACAAACTTTCCCCACGAGCAATAAAGAGTGAGGAATGTGATTGTTGGCGTTTGGTGTGAACACAGCATAAGTTTAAATAGAGTGTGATTTCTTTGTTTCTATCAACCGTTTTAACGCAACAGGATTTACAGGGCCATTGCTTTAGGAAATTGTTGAATACAGTTTTTGGAAGTAGCTATTTAAAAGCGCCAACGCTACAAACTTTACTACGTTTTTACAGTTTGAAAGTAATGTTTTTTAACAAGTAGTGTAGTGGTGTAGAGTGACAAAGCACTGCTTGCTTGTTTTTATGTGACATTGTATCGCAAAAGCTGCTTTACAGTTGCATAAACCCACACGGCAAGCAAACACTCTGTCCAAGAATGTCTTCAAATGTAAAAGTGTTGGGAAAGCAGATTGTATCAGTGTGGTTCCAAACTGTTGTTAAAACATAATTTACAGATTTATTTGATTTTTACTTAATTTACTTGTTAAACATGATTTCATACAGCCATTTACAGAATTGGATGCAAAAGCAAACTTCGTTATCTTCGCACCTGTCAATCTTTTTATGATTACTCATTTCGTTTAGTGAGGCACTAAGGGTGGCAATATTCGTTTTTCTTTGTAGTTTAGTAAAAGTACTAAAGCATAATGAAACTACGAGAATGTTAACCAACAGAGCAGTGACTGAATACTGTAGAAATCTCAGGTGGTCGTTACATGTGTTTACCAAAAAATTGTATGTATATGAATTACTTTCTTCAACTAAACACATTATCCTGGCTCTTCCTTTATCCTGTGTCATATATGGTACTCAAGTGTGGGATAGCCATGTTTAGGCCCAACCTTCAATGTACTTCTTGGGATATGCTTATTGTGTTCTGCTATTACTACATAAAAAGCATTTTTTAATTTTAAGCACCTTGTAGGTTGACAAATTATGGTTTAATAGCTTTCCCAATGCTGGTTTTACATAATGCACCGTGACACATGTGGAACCTTGCTTTCAACATTGGACGAAGTACCATAAAAACCTGAGAGTTGTATTATGGCAGTAATTTCTACCTCCTGATTCCCTCTGAGAAATCTCACTGAAGTGTTCACACAGACTGTACTAGAACATTTTCAGTCAGACTTCATCACATTGAGCACAGTAGTATTGACCAAAGGAGTTATTCAAAACCTCTCAGAGTTTAATTACATTTCCATCTGTCTGAGTCTCTGTGTGTGTTGTCCACTTTGAGTTGGGTTAAGGATATTTTCAAGGTCACACACCGAGAGCAGGCTAAAAAACCCACCCAAGAGTTAAACAATCGCCCTCAACGGTCCTACAAAAGACCTCAGATGTGTTCTGGCCATTACGGTCATACGCGCCGACCTTTCCGTTCTGTTTCTTCTGTCAGTGTGTTTTACTTTGTGGTTGCTAAACGCAGTGTTACGGTCTGGTCGGGACATCATCTGGCACAGGGATTGTTTTGTTTTTGTCGAGCACGTGGCTGTCACCGAGCTTTCGGCTGACCTCATGCTTGTGTCTGCGTCATTCGCCCCACCCTCGTGTTGTCTGTATGACTTCTCATGCACTGGTGTTTTTCCACTCCGTGTTCACACGCCTGTTGGCGCTTCACTCATTAGACATTATCGTTTCCTTAATTACCCCACACCTGGTTATGATCTCCTCGTTACGTTCTCTTTATAACTCCCTCAGTGTTTCTTGTCTGGTGTCTGTTCGTTGTATGTATTTCAACTCAGACTGCCCCAGGCATAGCTCGGCTTGCCTGTAGAAGCCTTAAACTAAAAACCTCTTGTCAAGTTTGCCTTCCTTAGCCAAGTCTTGTCTTGTCTCAGTTTAAAAGCAATTACCTTCCTTGCTTTCCTCGCTCTGTCTTCTGCTCTGTTCCCTTCAGTAGCTTGCATCGGCGCTCCGGTCAGTGGTCATCTCAACGAGAGGACTTCTCGTGGGTGAACTCTCCAGCTACTCCTCCAGGCGCAGCTTTTCCCTTCTCTGTCTACGGAGACTCCGAGTCGAGTGAGGTCACCAGGCGCTACCGCCCAACTCTCAGCGCCGGCAGCCTATCCTCGACTCACCGTGCTGACTTTTGGCTCCTCCGGAGGGAAACGCTTGCAAACCTGTTTTGTTGTTACATTTCTCCCTGTCTTCGTCAGTGTAAATAAAGACTCTGTTTTTACCCCCGCACTTGGGTCCTGTGGTTCTGTCATGACAGAACGAACAGAACACTCACACGACCCAGCGGGACAGGATCCTATGCGGGTCGCGCTGCAACAACAGGGCGTCCTGCTGGGACAGCAAGCTACCCGTCTGTCCGCCACCACCCAGGGAGTTGACGTCTTGCAGGCACAGGTGGCCGCTTTGCAGCATCAGCTCGCCGAACTCGTTCGAGGCGCTGGCCATGCGGGGAACCCCCACCAATCCCCACCTCGCGGAGTCATTCACAAGCCTGAACTGCACGCCAACAGCCCCCCACTGTATGATGGGGATCCCAACTCCTGTCGGGCGTTTCTGTCACAGTGTTCCTTGGTTTTCGCTCTCCAACCACGCAGGTATGCCACCGAGGAGACTCGGATTGCCTACATCTTAACCCTTCTCACAGGACGGGCCCGTCAGTGGGGTATCGCTGTCTGGGAGGCTCAAGACCCTTGTTGCCGATCTTTTCGGGAGTTTCGCATGGAGATGACCAGCCTCTTTGACAGGTCGGTACGGGGCAACGAGGCAGCCGCTCAGCTCTTTCAGATTACTCAAGGACGCGGCTCCATCACTGACTTCGCCATCCGGTT
Organism: Triplophysa rosa; assembly: GCF_024868665.1. Taxonomy (NCBI): domain Eukaryota; kingdom Metazoa; phylum Chordata; class Actinopteri; order Cypriniformes; family Nemacheilidae; genus Triplophysa; species Triplophysa rosa. The sequence goes on from NC_079910.1 coordinate 19,498,191, forward strand.
CAAGACCCTGGCTGCCGCGTGTGACTGGAACGCAGGGGCGCTGCGCGCATGGTTCCTTGACGGTCTCAGTCCGGCTATTACAGACGAGATCGCTGCATTCGATCCGCCCCGGGATCTGGAGGAACTCATTAACCTGTGCTTGCGGATTGAGAGTCGCATCAAATGCCCGTCGCCGGCGCAACACCTCCCTGCCTGCCTGGCGTCGTCGGGAGCTCAATCGGGAGAGTGGGCTTGAGTCTGACCGGAGCGCCACTGCTGCACTCTAATCACCGCCGGAACCCGAGCCAATGCAGATCGGACGCTCACATCTGACTTCCGCTCAGAAGCAGCAACGTCTCTCTGAAGGACTCTGTTTTTATTGTGGGAAGTCAGGTCATCTGGTGGCTCTGTGTCCAGTAAAAGCCAGCGCTCACCCGTAGAACGGAGAGTCTGGGTGGGCGCCATCACAAGAACCTCTTCGACTCTACGTACCTCACTGCCGTTTCGCCTCACTTTCGAGGGACGTACCCATGCCGGGAAAGCCCTCATCGATTCCGGGGCAGAGGGGAACTTTCTGGACAGATCCACAGCCCGAGCGTGGGGAGTTCCTATCATCCCCTTGCCTTCACACCTCTCCGCTGTGAAGCTGACGGGGCTGCCGCTTTCTACTGTCACCCAAACCACTCCTCACGTAAGCCTATTTCTTTCGGGTAATCACTGTGAGAAGATTAAGTTGTACATCCTCGATTCCCCCACCTCCCCTCTGGTTTTAGGGCATCCGTGGTTGTCACAACATAATCCTCACATTGATTGGGTTAGCACATCTATTTTGTCCTGGAGCCCTGCTTGTCATGTGTCTTGTCTAGGTCCCGCTCCTTCGCCTGTGTCTTTGTCTCCTGTGTTTCAGGTGGATGTAGCAGACCAGACCGGAGTCCCCGAGGAATACCACGATCTGCATGCCGTGTTCAGCAGGTCCCGCGCCACGTCTCTACCTCCGCATCGACCCTACGACTGCGCCATTGATCTCCTCCCGGGCACTTCTCCGCCTAGGGGTCGGTTATTTTCCCTTTCAGGTCCTGAAAGAGAGGCCATGGAAAAGTACATTCGTGAGTCATTGAACTCCAGACTCATCCGCCCTTCCTCCTCGCCGGCAGGCGCGGGTTTCTTCTTCGTACAGAAGAAGGACGGCTCCCTGCGTCCCTGTATCGACTATCTAGGTTTGAACAAAATTACGGTAAAGAACAAGTACCCCTTACCTTTAATGTCGTCTGCCTTTGAATTGTTACAGGGAGCTCGGGTCTTTACTAAGCTAGACCTCGGCAACGCCTACCACCTAGTGCGCATTCGCAAAGGGGATGAGTGGAAGACGGCATTCAACACACCATCGGGACATTACGAGTACTTGGTTCTTCCCTTTGGGCTGACCAACGCTCCCGCCGTCTTCCAGGGCCTCGTCAACGACGTGCTGGGCGACATGATCAATCGCTTTGTCTTCGTGTACCTGGATGACATTCTGATTTTTTCCCAGTCTCTCCAGGAACACACCCAACATGTCAGAGGGGTTCTCCAACGGTTATTAGAGAATCAACTGTTCGTCAAGGCGGAGAAGTGCGAATTCCACTCCGATACGGTTTCGTTCCTGGGTCACGTGATCTCGCCCCGAGGCATTGAACCGGACAATGCTAAGATCAAGGCTGTCGCCATGTGGGCCGCTCCCGACTCTCGTAAAGCACTGCAGCGGTTCCTGGGATTCGCCAACTTTTACAGGCGATTTATCCCAGGCTTTGGCCAAGTGGCCGCACCGCTCACTGCGTTGACCTCCACCAAGAGCCCGTTCTCCTGGAACTCCCTGGCACAGGTAGCCTTTGATAAACTTAAGTCCCGATTTGTCTCTGCACCTGTGCTCTGTCTTCCAGATCCCGATCGGCAGTTTATTGTCGAGGTCGATGCGTCCGATGTCGGAGTAGGAGCAGTCTTGTCCCAGCATGCCGAGCATGATGGGAAGGTGCATCCCTGCGCCTTCTTCTCCCATTGCCTCAGCCCTGATGAACGGAACTATGATATCGGTAACCGAGAGCTGCTGGCGGTACGTCTGGCATTTGGGGAATGGCGCCATTGGCTGGAAGGAACGACGCAGCCCTTCTTGGTCTGGACAGACCACAAGAACCTCGAGTATGTCCGTTCAGCCAAGCGGTTGAACGCACGGCAGGCCCGCTGGGCACTGTTCTTTGGCCGGTTTAATTTCACCCTGTCGTATCGGCCTGGGTCTAAGAATATTAAGCCAGATGCCCTCTCCCGCCTGTTCGAGGACTCGGACCGGGTGAGATCCGTCGATCCTATCCTCCCTGAGGGGAGGGTCGTCGGATCCCTGGTCTGGGAGATTGAGAGGCGGGTAGAGGAGGCCGGTCGCAGGGTGCAAAGTGTCCGGCGGGTTGTCTTTTTGTTCCCGTTTCGCTGCGTCCGGAGGTCCTCCAGTGGTGTCATTAGTCCAGGCTGGTCGGCCATCGAGGAATCAAGGGAACCCTGGCTTCCGTGAATCAGCGGTTTTGGTGGCCATCGGTCTCCAACGATGTCAGACAGTTTGTGTTGGCTTGCCCTGTCTGTGCGAAAAACAAGACCACCCGCCACCCTCCCGCAGGTCTGCTCCGTCCCCTTCCCACCCCCTCCCGGCCATGGTCTCACATCGCCCTGGATTTTGTGACTGGTCTTCCCCTGTCGAGTGGACAAACTGTAATTCTCACAGTGGTGGACCGCTTCTCCAAGGCGGCCCATTTCATCCCTCTTCCCAAGCTTCCGTCCGCCCGAGAGGTGTCTCAACTGATGGTGGACCACGTCTTCTGCCTACATGGCCTTCCGGTTTATGTCGTGTCAGATAGGGGTCCTCAGTTCATCTCTCGGTTTTGGAAAGAATTCTGTCGTCAGATCGGGGCCTCAGCGAGTCTGTCATCAGGTTATCACCCTCAGACCAATGGGCAATGCAAGCGAGCCAACCAGGAGCTGGGACGTAGGCTCCGCTGTCTGACATCTAATAATCCCGGTTCCTGGAGCCAACAGCTCTCTTGGGTGGAATACGCTCACAACTCCCTCCCCGTCTCAGCCACAGGTATGTCCCCGTTTGAGTGTTCTCTCGGATACCAACCTCCTCTGTTTCCTTCCCAGGAACTCGATGCTGCGGTTCCCTCAGCTCTGGCCTTTGTCTGGCGATGCCACCGGATCTAGAAGAAGGCCAGAGAGGTTTTGGCCCAAACCACGCTGAGAACCAAGGCAGCGGCGGACCGCCACCGGATCTCTCCTCCCACCTACGTGTGTGGTCAACGGGTATGGCTCTCCACCAAGGTCCTGCCTCTCCGGGTGCCTTCTCGTAAGCTGGCACCCAGGTTCATTGGGCCATTCCGGATCACCAAGGTGGTTAACCCAGTGGCCGTACGTCTCAAGCTTCCCCCCAACCTTGGTCGAGTCCACCCTGTATTCCATGTACCCAGGGTCAAGCCGGCAGTCACCTCCCCTCTCAACCCAGCCAGTTCTCGGCCCACCCCCCCTCCCCTGCGGCTGGTGGACGGTGTCCCAGTCTATATGGTAAGAAGACTCCTGGACATCCGCCGTCGCGGCCAGGGCATTCAGTATTTGGTGGACTGGGAGGGCTATGGCGCAGAAGAAAGGTCGTGGATTCCCTCGCGGGACGTGCTGGACCGGTTGCTGATCGTGGACTTCCACCGGAGACGAGGTGAGCCCCCCCCTTTAAGCGCCTAGGGGCGCTGGTGGGGGGGGTACTGTTACGGTCTGGTAGGCACATCATCTGGCACAGGTTTTGTTTTGTTTTTGTCGAGCACGTGGCTGTCACCGAGCTTTCGGCTGACCTCATGCTTGTGTCTGCGTCATTCGCCCCACCCTCGTGTTGTCTGTATGACTTCTCATGCACTGGTGTTTTTCCACTCCGTGTTCACACGCCTGTTGGCGCTTCACTCATTAGACATTATCGTTTCCTTAATTACCCCACACCTGGTTATGATCTCCTCGTTACGTTCTCTTTATAACTCCCTTGTTGTTTCTTGTCCGGTGTCTGTTCGTTGTATGTATTTCAGCTCAGACTGCCCCAGGCATATTGGCGGCTTGCCTGTAGAAGCCTTAAACTAAAAACCTCTTGTCAAGTTTGCCTACCTTAGCCAAGTCTTGTCTTGTCTCAGTTTAAAAGCACTTACCTTCCTTGCTTTCCTCGCTCTGTCTTCTGCTCTGTTCCCTTCAGCAGCTTGCATCAGCGCTCCGGTCAGTGGTCATCAGAGGACTTCTCGTGGGTGGACTCTCCAGCTACTCCTCCAGGCACAGCTTTTCCCCTTTCTGTCTACGCGGACTCCTGGTCGAGTGAGGTCACCAGGCGCTGCCGCCCAACTCTCAGCACCGGCAGCCTATCCTCGACTCTCCGCGCTGACTTTTGGCTCCTCCGGAGGGAAACGCTTGCAACCTGTTTTGTTGTTACATTTCTCCCTGTCTTCGTCAGTGTAAATAAAGACTCTGTTTTTCCCCCCGCTCTTGGGTCTCCCGTGGTTCTGTCATGACACGCAGTTTGTGACACTGAAAGTGTGTTGTACTTCAAGCCCTTGGGTCTGTTAATGTTGCGTTTTTTTTGTATTTTCAGGTTCATGAGATATTCGATTGTACCGCGTGTGATAAAAAGTTCATCTCTACAAATCAGTTGAAGCGTCACATGATCACCCACTCCGGTAAAGCCCTCGAAACCTCACACAAATGCATACAAACGCTATTCAAACCCAAAGCAAAAATATGTTTTTTTTTATGGATTTTTTATGTGTGCGTAGAAAAACGTCCGTACACCTGTGAGATCTGCAACAGAAGTTTCAAGCGACTGGATCAGGCCACAGCTCATAAGATCATCCACAGTGAAGACAAACCGTACAAGTGTAAGCTGTGCTGGAAAGAGTTCGCCCACCGAAACGTCTACAAGAACCATAAAAAGGTACCAGACTCTGATCAGTTTCAGATGGGAGTTCTTGGGTTCCTGGGAGTCCTGAATCTTTCCCTTTTGATGTTTCAGTTTCTAGTCAGGTAGAGTGGTAGAGTGAAAGACAGACTGATTGGATAAACGCAGAAACACAGATTGATCAGACAGGTTTTTTTGTCAAATAAACTGCTGGGATTTTATCTTAAAGGAGACCTCTGCCCAATCAGCCACTGTGGAGCCTAATCAAAACCTTCATCTTAACCCTGACCTGTAGTGACCCCACACGGCCCCTGACCTTTACACCCTGCAGATAACATTAACCCCAAAACCTCAGAAGGTTCTGATCTAAACAAAATATTAATGACAATCTGAAACAAAAAAACTTTAGACTTTCATGGTGCTTTTGAATCAGAATCAGAAGAGCTTTATTGCCAAGTGTGCTTGCACACACAAGAAATTTTCTTTGGTGTTGGAAGCTTCTAGTACAGACATTCAACACAATGACAATACAATATAATACGATTTACAGTCTAAAAGATTCTAAAATATGCATATATAAAATAAAGACTATTTTACAGAAAATGGGGGATAATGACATATAAGAGACATTGTATAGGGTAGTATATAGTAGAATATACATATTAACAGATTGTATGTACACTTGTGCAAATGGATAATTTAGTAAGTAGAGGTAGTGTTATATACATGTATACATAAGATGTAGATATAATAAGGCACTATAGTGCACACTGTAGGAGTAGTGGAAGTGGAATATTGCTCTTAAGGAGCAGTTATCTGTTTAGGAGGGAGATTGCCTGGCGAAAGAAGCTGCTTCTGTGTCTGGAAGTCTTGGTGTTTGGTGCTCTAAAGTGCCAGCCAGAGGGCAACAGTTCAAAAAGTTTGTGTGCTGGGTGTGTGGATTCAATGATGATTTTTCTTGCCCTGTTTTTCACTCTGGAATCGTACAGGTCCTGAAGTGTGGGCAGAGGAGCACCAATAATATTCTCAGCACTACGAACTGTCCGTTGTAGTCTTCGTAGGTCTGATTTGGTGGCCGAGCCATACCAAACAGTAATTGAAGTGCACAGAAAAGATTCGATGACCACTGAGTAGAACTGGGTCAGTAGCTCCTGTGGTAGGTTGAACTTCCTCAATTGACGGAGGAAGTATAACCTTTGCTGGGCCTTCTTTACAATGGAGTCTATGTGGGACTCCCACTTCAGGTCCTGAGAGATGGTGCTGCCCAGGAACCTGAATGACTCCTCTGTATCCACAGTGCTGTCCAGGATGGTGAGGGGAGGAAGTGATGGAGGGTTCCTTCTGAAATCCACTATCATCTCCAATGTCTTGAATGCATTCAGCTCTAGGTTGTTTTGACTACACCAGGCAGCCAGCTGAGCAACCTCCTTTCTGTAAGCAGATTCATCACCGTCTTGAATAAGGCCAATGACTGTGGTGTCATCTGCAAACTTCAGGAGTTTGACAGAAGGGTCTGTAGAGGTGCATTCGTTTGTGTAGAGTGAAAATAGCAGTGGAGAAAAGAACACATCCTTGAGGAGCTCCGGTGCTGATGGTACATGTGCTGGATTTAAATTTCCCAACCTCACTAGCTGCTGCCTGTTCGACAGGAAGTTAATAATCCACTGACAGGTAGAGGTTGGCACAGAGAGCTGGGTAAGATTGGGCAGGAGGAGGTCTGGGATTATGGTGTTGAAGGCCGAGCTGAAGTCTACAAACAGGATCCTGACGTAAGTCCCTGGTCTGTCTAGGTGTTGTAGGATGTAATGCAGTCCCATGTTTACTGCATCGTCCACAGACCTGTTTGCTCGGTAAGCAAACTGGAGGGGATCAAGAAGTGGTCTGGTGATGTCCTTCAGGTGGGCCAGTACAAGTCTCTCAAATGACTTCATGACAACAGATGTTAAAGCAACAAGCCTGTAGTCATTAAGTCCAGAGATTTTGGGTTTCTTCTGTACAGAGATGATGGTGGAGCGTTTAAAGCATGAAGGGACTTCACACTGCTCCAAAGATCTGTTAAAAATATTAGTGAAGATGGGCGACAGCTGCAAAGAGAGACATTGTCTGGGCCTGGTGCTTTTCAGATCTTTTGTTTGCGGAAAAGCTGGCACACATCCTCTTCGCAGATCTTAAGTGCAGGTTGGGTGTCAAGAGGAGGTGTTAATGGTATAGCAGAGATAGGGTCAGGGTGGGTGTGGAGGGTGAGACTCTGCATTTCAAAATGACAATAGAAGTCGTTCAGGTTGTCAGCCAGTCTTTGATTACCCACAGACTGAGGGGATGATGGCTTGTAGTTGGTAATGTCTTTCAGGCCTTTCCACACTGATGCAGGGTCGTTGGCTGAAAACTGGTTCTTTAGCTTTTCAGAGTAGTTTCTCTTAGCTGCTCTTATCTCCTTAGTCAGTGTGTTTTTGGCCTGATTATACAAGACTTTGTCCCCACTTTTGTGGTGTCAGATTTACAACGGCCCTTATAGCTTTATGCTTACATTTGATAAAAAACAATGAATATTCTACTAACCATCTCTTTTTATGTTCCATTGACAACAAAACAACAGAAAGGTTTGTAATGATAAGAGTGAGTTCTAGGTGGATTATTTCCTTTATATTGTCTTCTTGTGGTTGATTTAGGCCGATTACATTTCGAAACCGCGTGGAAAACGCGAGCTGCACTGCGTTCTCATTTTTTTCCCAAAGCGCCTGGACTTTGCACTCTCCTGGCGTCTTCTTGTCACATGACCTGCGGTGCGCTTGCGGCTTTCTGAAAAATTGAGATTTTTTGCGTTGCACCGCATGTGCGTCGCGACCGTGTCGCCCCCCTATTTCCGCGCGCCTGCCGCGCGTTTACATTTAAAATAACGAATATGCGCACGGAAAAGACGCGAAATGTGAATCGGGCCTTACAAGTCCTTATTCTATAGAAACAAAATATTTGTTTTTATATATTTTTGTCATAATGTTATAACCTTTTCTTCAAAAAAAAACTGCTCATATAACCAAGGTTATGCTTGTTGGATAAATAACAGTAACCAATAATATCATGGTCCACTCCAGGGTTGCCAACGCCGTGGTTTTCCCACAGAGAAAAATTGACACTTTCATGAATTGGAGTTGACCTTAATGAGTGTATTGAACTAATTCACTCTGCCAAATGTATATTCTAACAATAATAAAACTGAATCGGACAATAAGTCTGTAAATAGTTTATTCAAATAGTTTTAAAAAAAGGAGAACCACCTTTCCTAAAGGATTTTGTTAATCAGCTGTAAATCTCGAGGTAAGATCATTTTATTTATGTGAATGTATGTCAATGATCACTGCTATACAATTATTTTCATTGATTGAAGTTTCTAATGCATAACAGTGGCTCTAAAATATGTATTTTATGTATGCTATTTGATTGGCCATTCGGCAGGTCTTGTTACAAAGACCTGGCAACCCTGGTTAACTCTCAAATCTTACTTTCTTATTTTTTATATTTTTTTCAGAAGTATTGCAAAGTAAATGCATTGCAAATGGCATTTCATGTTGTCTGTGACTAATTTCGTTAAACTTGATGCATTTAAAACCAGCTAATGTTTTACATGTCCTCTGACTTGTCTGCCGGTCTATCTCTCTCTAAAGACTCATTCAGAAGAGAGGCCGTTCCAGTGTGAAGAGTGTAAGGCCTTGTTTCGCACCCCGTTCTCCTTACAGCGCCACCTCCTGATTCATAACAGTAAGTGTGCTTTATTGTGTCTTCACTAATGTGTTTATATTTCATTTGAGAGTGAATGTGTGCAGAAATCAGTTCAAGGCATCCCAATGCTGAAATCAGACACGATTCTCTGAGTCAGACCCCCCTCCCCTCTCGAACCCTGGGCTGTGCGTCTGTGGGCCACAGGGGCTTTATGGAGCCAACTGGTCAGAGCAGGATGAATCGCACTGCTTCTCTGCCCAGTCTAGACTGATCACACTGAGATTATTGAGCTACAGGAATTTCCTGCTGTCCTCCCACGAGACACACATATACACCATTGAGCTAACACTCTTTTTATATATCTGAGAAAGAGAGAGAGAGAGAGAGAGAGAGAGAGGGTGCGTGTGGTCACTTTATATATACAGTATTTGTGTGTGTGATCACTTACGGCCCACTGTGACATAATCTGATCCATCTGTGTCAATATTTGGTTTGGAAATAAAGTTTTTTTTTTTACTATCTTTTAAAAACACATTATGGTTTTAAGAGGGACAAATGGTTCACTGGCATAAGTCCTTTGCAAATATTTCTCAAATGACCCCCTGTGTTTTGTAAATGTGTATAAATTATAGTTTGGTGTCCACGTAAATTAGTTCAATCTGTTAAAACCTCATTTTGGGGACGTCCAGATGTTTGTGGTGGATGAAAGTTTTTTTTTGTATTTTAGTCTTTCACAAATGAATTTGTTATTCGTTGTTTATTGAAAGCTGCAGTCATAACTTTGGCCTCTTTGCCTTTATTTGTTTGAAACATACAATTGCAGACATTTCCTCAAAAGTCTGCATAACTTCTAATCATCATTATAAGCTTGTGAATAAAAGGGGTTAAGTTAAGGAGACAATTTTTCAAAACTGTTTTTATGTACTTGCCCACTAACTCATTTTTGTGTATTTTTTAAAAAGATATGGGTTGCAGATTTATCTAATATATATATATATATATATATAATATATATATATATATATA